>NC_069505.1:411002243-411204743 GCF_027579735.1 Bombina bombina
GAGCGCAAGTAAATACTATCAAACTCTTGTTGCACTTGATTTGCCATTGTCAGACCCATTTTAAATGTTTTTGTTATATACCTCTTTTACAAACCTATTTACTTTGCTGATTGTGACCCACCTTATGACCAGTGTATCTAATCATCTCTATTTTCTAACAGGGGAGCTGCCTTATCTCATATGCCCCCTGCACACAGTGTTGAAGCTCACCCCTGTTGCCTATGGTAAGACTTTTTTTTTTTCTTCTTCAATAACTCATACAGGCATCCCTTAAAGGGACATGAAACCCAAGCCTTTTCTTTCATGATTCAGATAGATCATGCATTTTTCAACAACTTTCTAATTTACTTCTATTATCATTTTTTCTTAGTTCATTTTGTGTCTTTTTTTTTTTTTTTTTGTTGAAAAGCTGGGACCTACGCTTTGTGCTGGCCCATTTTTGTAGCACTATATGACCGCAGTTTTGCAAGAATGTTAACCATTTGCAAGCGCACTAGATTGAAGCATTACGTGGCAGGAAATAGTGCTGCCGACACCTACCTAGGTATCTCTTCATCACAGCATATCATGGGAATGAAGCAAATTTGATAATAGAAGTAAATTGGGAAACTTTTGTAAAATAGTCACTAAAAGAACATTTTTGGGTTTCATGTCCCTTTAACTGCTTAAGTGCAAGCGACCCCTTTTTTCGCATCCTCTGCTGTCATTGTCTCGTATGGAGAACGTCTTGGGCATCCTCTGATCTCTTCCACTTGCTCGTTGTCTGGGGGTAAATGAGAAGAGACTAAAGACCCTTTGTCTTGTCATCACATACAATGAGTAAGTGTTAGAGGCATCAGCACAGATGAGGTCCTCTCATGCAGCCCATATCGGGGCCCTTGCACTGCACAGATATATTACCCTGCGTGGGACAATGTCCTTTCAAAGGAGGGTGTTGCAGGTCACCACCATAAATAGCAAAATACAGTGCTCAACTGTAAAATAAAAAAATATTGATGTTAGTTTTGAAAATTGTTGATTTTTATAATCCTTGAAGCTAAAAATTCACTCTGCCGACTTGTCAAGGCTAACCATGCTACATATATGTCCCTAACTGGCTTTAGCAGATAAGAACTGCAAAACAATACACTTTATACGAACATAAGGACCGTGACTCGCCGGTTCTTCAAATAAGGCAAATTGTGGCTGAAGTTTGGCTATTGGAAAAACGGAAGCAAAAAAATTCTCATTTGTTTTAAAAATATCTAGACTTGGCTGATATTTTATTCTATAGCAACACAACAGAAATGTCTTCTAATTACAAGGGGTTTACTGTCCTGAAATGTGCTGTCATTAATTCATTCTGTAATTATAATGATGATTTACCGGCATCACATGACCGATTGACAAGTAGCTAATTTACCCTTTTCTGGTTGCTGATAGTGTCTATAAATAAAGTCCTAAGGCTCAGTATTTAGTGCTAATATTTACAATTCAAACGACATCCTTGTGCTTTGTGCTATTGCCGAGTGCTGGTAGTTGTAACCCCTGGCTCTGCGGTCCTGTTAGGCAGCCAGAGGCGGTTTTATATCTGTAAAGCTGTTGTTTTGTCTCTCCTGCAGGTTGTAAGGTAGAAACCATCAGTTTACAGGTGGAAGCTGTGAATACGCACAGGGAAAAGCCTGAGGTAAGATCCTATCAAGGAGTGTGCGGTTCATGCCACTCGGCAATGTCTTTCCAATAGCGTAGGCCGGCAGCAGAAAAAACTGCAAAAGTCCAATTTACAAATGCAAGACATAAACTTTAGTGTTTAAAAAAAAAATAATGGAATTCTGGGTGGCATATTTAGGTACCCAATCTGCTGTGACAAGCAGTGCAGGGTTTGTATGATGGTCTCCAGCATCTCACCTGGCACCTGTGCCCATAGCTTATTAAAGAAACCTCTGTAGTACACGAGCAGTGATGGCGAACCTTGCCACTCTAGATGTTTCAAAACTACATTTCCCATGTTGCTCGACTGGACTGCAGAGGGCCTAAGAATCATGGGAAATGTAGTTCTGAAACATCTGGGCGCCAAGTTTTACCATCACTGCAAGTGTCCCCTGCCAGCTGTTTAACTCCTGCATAGGTGGAACTTTACCTATGTTTTTAACCCATTTATGAGGATTAAAGGTACATGAAATCCCAACTTTTTCTTCCATGATTGTGATAGATTATACTTTTTTAAAACGACTTTTCTATTTACTACTATTATTAAATTTGCTTAATTCTCTTGGTATCTTTTATTGAAGAAGCAGCAATGCACTACTGGGAGTTAGCTGAACACATTTGTAAGCCAATGAAAATGGGCATACTAGTTCAGCCACATATCAGCAACTAGCTCCAAGTTCCTGAGCCTATTTAGATATGCTTTTCAACAAAGGGTACCAAGAGAATGAAGCAAATTAGATAATAGAAGTAAACTGAAAAGTTGTTTAAAATTGTATTCTCTATCTGTATCATGAAGAAAAAAAATGTGGGTTTCATGTCACTTTAAACATGAGATGCTAGTACAAAACGTGATAACTTCAGAACATTTCTTACATTACTATGTCCCTTTAAATAGATTTGACAGAAGTGTATGCCCAGAGCCACTAGGCACATGACTAGGGCACTAAACACCTCTCTGTGTCCTTTGCTGCACCTCGTACTAATCTATCCTTTGTCACTTAAAGGGGTCACAATAAAAATGTGCATTTCCCTGTTAAATAGAAGCATTTTTGCTTTATACTTTCATTAGCTTCTAGTAAACGTTATACAGCTGTGCCAAGTCTGGAGTCTCACTTCCTACTTATAAACTGGAATAAAAAGCCGAACGTTTTCAGCAATAAATGGCAGAAAATGGTAACAAAATAAGTAATGAAAATATATTGTAAGTTTTACTGCATACGGTCTAAACACTGTGATTGTTATAGAAAAGATTGTTATAGAAACGAATGAAAGGAATATACTAAAATGTGCACAGGTAGATGTCATTTGTAAATAGTAGCATGTGTGCAATATACTACCATTAGCAAAAATGCTTCTAATAAAATTGTATTACTGGTTTTCAGCAGCATATTCACATATGCTGAGTGCCCGTGCACCAGCATTCATGCACTACACTTTCTCAAAGAGTCAGCGGTAGCTTATATGACACAAATGAAGTCTTCACAGGCACAATACACACGACCATCAGCTCTCGGAGGTTAAATGCTGGTGCACGCTCCCTTACAGCATATGTGCGTATGCTCCTAATAAACAATAATAAGTTTTACTAGAAGCATTTTTGCTAATGGAAGCCTATTTCTAAAATCAAACAATGATCAAGAAGAGAAAGAGGTTTATGATAAAACCTCATCAAAGACTGGGAATTCAGCACTCTCTCTTTTTTTTCAAAAGAATAAACAAAGCAGCAACACAATTTACTTATGAAAAAGGTAATTTTTATTCTCACACTGTGTCGAGCGCAGGCCCGTCAAAATGGCAACAACCAACAAATAGAATAGGAAAAAAAAATATGGTTAAAAACAATGAATGTGTAGTACAAAAAAATGTACAAAAGTTAAGAAATGCTAGGACCGGTCCATGTGAAAAGACGTGCATTTTGTGGAAATAAAGTATTGCTAAAATTATACCCAGACACGTGGTGCTGTGATAGATATTAGGGCTGACTAAGCACAGGATGCAGTTCTCAATTTAAATATGCAGACCTAAATAGGTTTTAATAAAACTGACCATTTGGAGTTGCTGCACCTGTGCATAGACGCCTATATCTTAAACGTATCAATAGTTTGACAACCACATGTCAAGGCTAGTATGCTAGATATAGCATAACTACATATGTGATATGCAACAACACATAAGTATACATTGTACAAAAATTATGCAGATATTCTAATGATACGTAAAGATCCAGAGCAGTAGACATACATGGTGTAATAAGTCTATAGATGGCAAATAGACTGGAGTGTCTTTCTGTAGGTATCAAGTTCCCCTATAGCCAGGGAACTGATATGTGGCAACATTCACAGAGTCACTTGAGCCAAAATAAGCAAGGATGTATGATATATCATATGGCACTTGAAGCATAGGTATTAGTATTGCAGCGACAGAAAGATGGTTTTAACAAGAAAAGAGATGCAGGAGGATATCATATGTTAGTTACTATACCCCTCTGTCGACTGCACCCATCTTGTTTAAATCACAGCAAAATAGAAATAAAGTTATGAGAAGAGTAATGGCAAAAGCAAAGATGCAGGAGGATACTAAGTGTGTATATCCGTATCCCTCTGTCGACTACACCTGATTGCTGCCAATTTTCACCGCTCTTACTTCCGTCTGAAAAGAGAGTTACAGATGGAGTATGGAATCCGCTGCACAGTCAAGCAGGTAGCCTCTATGTCACTCAGGACAATTTCAGAGATGAACAAACTTGCTTAGGCTCACAAACTTTGTTGCACGCATAAGTTTCTCCGCCATCCAATCCACAAACAAGCGTGTCAGGTCACATGGGGCGGCCAGCCAATTGCCGACACGCGTTTCACCCCCTCGTCACTAGAGAGACGGGGCTTCCTCAGGGCTTTGTAAATTGACGTATTCTTGGTCTAATTTTAAACCATACAAACTCCGCCCTTATGGGAGGTGAACTTTACAAAATAGATTAAAGCATTGTTTTAACAATTGAAATACAAAGTATTTACCAAGCGATTTGTCAGCTTTCAAGTAGATCGATAATATATAACAGGTCATGAGTATATACTGGCCCTTGTGTTAAAAATAAATACAGATTAAACCTAGTGTTGACATCAACAGTTTTTACAGAGTTTTTTTTAGAGAAAACTGACCATATCAAGCTTTTCATTCATCCCATTAGGACCAATAGTAGAAAGGCTAAATATCCATTTACACTCTTTCTGGAGAAGAACCTTATCATTATTGCCACCTCTGCCATTAATTATACCTCTGTCTATGCCTATCACCCTCATGCAGTCGGAGCTGCTATTATGGAAGTTTTCAAAGTGTCTTGCCACACTGCTATTTTGCACTTTATTCTTAATGTCATCTCTGTGTTCAAGGATCCTATCTTTCAATAATCTCTTTGTTTTTCCAACATAGAAACTGGGACAATTACAGCTAAGTAGATATACTACTCCTTCCGTATTACAGTTAAAGAAATATCTTAGCTTATAAACCTTTTCGGTACAAGCCGAAAAAACGTTAGTTTTTGTCATGAATTTGCAGGCTACACATTTCTTACAGGGGAAGTTACCTACCAGCTTTTGGCTTGAAAGCCAATTCCTTTGTGGAGTAATAAATCTACTTCTCACAAGTTTGTCTTTTAAATTAGGGGCTCTTTTTGTTGTCAGAGTTGGAGTTTTACCAACTGCTTTTGCTACACTCTCGTCGTTAAAGGGACATTATACACTCATTTTTTCTTTGCATAAATGTTTTGTAGATGATCTATTTATAAAGCCCATAAAGTTTTTAAAAAAAATAAATGTATAGTTTTGCTTATTTTTAAATAACATTGCTCTGATTTTCAGACTCCTAACCAAGCCCCAAAGTTTTATGTGAATACCGTCCGCTACCTTCTCCAGCTTGCTCCTGTTTGTGTAAAGGGTCTTTTCATATGCAAAAGAAGGGGGAGGGGGGGGGAGTGTCTTATTTCCCACTTGCAGTGGGCTTTCCAGCTACCTTTTCAACAGAGCCAAACTGACAGCTTCTAAGTAAGTTTTTAAACAGTTTTATACTGGATTTTTATATCAGTATCTGTGCATATTATTCTTTATAGTAGTGTCTATTACATGCAGTTATATGAAAATGAGTGTATACTGTCCCTTTAAGTAGAATTTTCCAGTTCTTTTTAAGAATCTCCCTGATCCCATTCCAATGGCAATTGTATTTCGTCACTAGTCTGATGTTATTTCTTTTTTCTTTCGGAAAAAAAGAGTTTCCCTGTCTATATTTCTTGCTTCATTGTTTGCACTTTTTAAGATGCGTTTAGGATAACCTCTAGCTTTGAATCTGTCCGTCATTAGAGCTGCGTGTTTGTCATATTTAGATCTAGATGAACAGTTTCTGCGAAGATGCAGAAATTGTCCCTTAGGCATACCCTTTATTAAGTGATTAGTATGGTGACTTTTTGCTGAGAGGATACTATTTGTTGCAGTCTCCTTGCGGAAATTTTCGGTCACTAAAGTATCATTCTCAACCTTTATATCAATATCTAAAAAAGAAAGATTGACCTTACTGAAGTTGACCGTGAGAACAATGTTTCTGTCATTCGCATTTAGATCCTCAACAAATGTACTCAACTCAATTTGTGTACCTTCCCAGATAACAAATATGTCCTCCACATAGCGAAGCCGTAAGTGGACTTTCTCATTAAATAATTTATTTTGATATATCTTCCATTTCCTAGGCCCCAAGATGTAGGCATGCATAAGTGGGGGCACAAGTTGCCCCCATGGCAGTACCTCTAACTTGTCTATAGATCTTATTATCAAATGAAAAGACATTGTTCTCAAGGACAATATGCAACAGATCAATCACAAAATCAGTATGGTTACAAAAAAACGGTCCTCTGGAGTCTAAATAGTGCTTAGCTGCGTCAATCCCTATATTATGTGGAATGGATGAGTAAAGACCCTCTACGTCCAAAGATACTAGTAGGGCATCCTGTGGTATTGATAGACAGTCAATTTTCCTCAGAAAATCTGCAGTATCTATTACGTATGAAGGGATTGTGCTCAAGAAAGGTTTCAGAAAAAAAAGTCAATATAATTTCCAAGGTTCTCTGTCACGCTACCAATCCCTGATATTATTGGGCGGCCGGGAGGATTTTTTAAATTTTTATGAACTTTCGGGATACAGTAAAAAACTGGCATTACTGGATATTCATTAAATAGATACCGTATTTGAATGCAGCAAGATTCATTATTCCACAGCTTTTGGCATCATTTAGTTTCTTAAAAATTAGGGACTGGATACCGGATGTTGGATTCGACATTAAACGTAAATATTGATCTCTGTTAAGGAGTTGTCTTTTGACTTCTAACACGTAGCTAGTCTGGTCCCAAAGGACCACATTGCCTCCCTTGTCCGCTGATTTTATCACCACATTTTCTGCTGCTATTAGTTCATTCAATGCTTTTCTTTCTGACTTAGTTAGATTATCGTCAACTATATTTGTTAAAGACATACTACATATGTCTTTTTCTACCTGTTTTACAAATATATTCACCACTGGAACTGTGGAGAATTGTGGCATAAACGTGGATTTGGGTCTAAAGTTTGTATTTATCTTAGTTTGAATGGGTAGGGGGCTATAAGGTGGTTGAGTAGAGTCAGTAATGTTAGATCTTAGGAGTTCTTCTAAATCTTGCAGAGCAAGCCTATCATCTCTATCTAAACCAAGGTCATCAATAAGTTTCTTACTTTTTCCTTTAAACATTTGTGATAGGACTATACGCCTAGCAAAGCCATGAAGGTCTTTTATGAACTCAAATTTGTCAAACCCATTTGTAGGGCAGAAGGATAAGCCCTTCTTTAGAACACTTATATGGGCTTGGTTTAGACTAAAAGAGGACAGGTTGATTATTTGCAAGTCATAATCTGGGGTATTTAAAAGCCCCTCCGTCCTCTGTACCTCCTGGGACGTCCCTTCTGCCCTCTCCCCTGGCTGTAATCTTTCTGCCGATTCTGTCTGAAGGGATATCTCTTCCCTCCAGAGTTTATATTCCCCCCCTCCTGTGTCTTTTTCTACCCCCTCTCCATTTACCTTTCTATCCCTTTTAAAGGGACATTCATTTATATAACAATCTCAGTGTTTAGACTGTGTGCAGTAAAACAGATTTGCAGTTTATTTAAATTATTTATTTTGTTACCATTTTCTGTAATTTATCTTTCAAAGGTGGAACGGCAGACGTAGCACTGCTGTATTACTTACAGCCATTGGTTGGACAGTCTAGTGACCCATTTATAACTATCCCTGGTTGGCCTCTGCAGCAGAAAGCCTAGGTTGCAACATGGCAGCTCCCATTGCTTTATGGACACTAAAACTTTACACTTTATTGTTTTCAATATTTAAACAATTAACATTGCAGGAGTTTTACCACTTAGTTATGGTTATTAGTGTAAACATGATAAACCATATCAAATTTATAGCAAATCATTTTAAAGGGACAATGTACTCAGGAAAGCAGTTGCTAAGAGTTGAATGTATTCAAACCTGCTACAGGAATACCCTTTCAAATAGGCCTGGTTATCTCATCTCCCACCCCCTGAGAGGTAGATTTTTTGCTGCTTTCTCTTGTTTACATAGATTTTCTAAAGCTTATACTGCAGTAAAAAGCAGTGGTAACATGAGCAAATGCAGCTGTTTCGTGTGACAAAATAAAGGTAAAGGATTGATTTGTCCTTTTTCCTCCCTAATAAATGTGTTGCTAATGAACTATTTTACCTGCTAGGAGAGGATTAAATTGTTTTACAAATGCCCCTTAAAGTATATACCGATATATGCAGAGCTGTTCTTATTGGCTTTCAGGTATTATATTGTTAGAGAACAGACCAGAGAGTCCTGCCCGGCTCTTATGATCTCATATTTACTAAATTGCGCCCCCTTGTGTTAATCAAAAAAATGAAACTATATGGCTGACTATAAAGATTGGACTATTGATGTGTTTATGATTCTGCTCCATAGAACGTAGATATTTCTCGACCATCAGAGGCTGCCCTGGTTACTGTACCCGATCACCACTGACCGAACCCTAACCTCCTGGTGCCTATCTATATTTTTATTTTTCTAACTTTACGCAGAATAATCCAAAATCATTTCATAATTATGAGCCTGATTCAGTTTGTTTAAAAAAAAAAAATATATAAATACAATTTGAGAATCATAATTTTCTACATAATTTCATTCTGAATTCTACACTTTGCTGAAAAGAAATTGTTTAAATGGGAAATGTGATATAATTGGAAATGATCATTTAAAAGTGCAGAAATTCTGATCATGCATTAAAAGGTGTAAATAAATTTTAAAGGGATAGTCCAGCCAAAATTTAAATCCACATGGATGCATTTCAGTTTTGAATAGAAACATTTTTGTAATATAAAAGTATTAGCAAAGATGCTTCTAATAAAAGCTATAGCTGTTTCCAAAGTGTATTTAAGTATGCTCCGTGCACCAGCATATACACAGCACTTGCACATAGAGCCTAAGGTTCTTGTACCATCTGGTAATGACTTGTTACTTTTTGACATGATGCAAGCCCCACTGGTACTCTGAGCAGCTGCAGTATTTAAAATGCTGGTACACTGAGAATATCTAGTTATGCTTCACGTGCAGAGAAAAATGTTAGCACTAAAACAGTGATAACTTTTACTAGAAGCATTTTTGCCAATACATTTATAGAATATATGCATTTCAATTTTGACTGGAATGTCCCTTTAAGGCTGTATCAAACTCGCAAGCCAATCGCAAGCTGCAGGCAAACCATTGACTTCTATGCAGAGTAGATTTACTTTCTGATTCCCAAATGTTTTCCAGACCACATTTTTTTGTGCTGTGGAACAGCTTTATGCATACAATTACGTGGGTTGTCTGTCTATCGAGTTACAGCAAAATATTTTAAGAAACCTTTAATTGAGGGGACATAAAACCACAATTTTTTTCTTTTATGGTGCAGATAGAGCTTTATCATTTATAATATACTTCTGTTATCAAATTTGCCTCATGCTCTTGGTACCTTTTTGTTCAAGGAGCAGCAATGCACTACTGGGAGCTAGCTGAACACAGTTGAGCCAATGACAAGAGACATATATGTGCCACCACCAGTCAGCAGATATCCTAGTAGTGCACTGCTCTGGAGCGTACATAGGTACAAAGAATACCAAGAGGACAAAGCAAATTTGTTAATAGAAGTAAATTGCAAAGTTGTTTAAAACCATTTGTTCTCTCTGAACTCTGAAAGACAAATGTTGTGTTTTATGTCCTTTCTACAGACGTCAGATCGCTCGCTTCTCCTCTGGCGGTTCTGATGTTGGCACACCTGCTTTTAAGTGCATAATTGTTGTCTTCGGCACCAGTACAATGTCTTTTTTTCCCTCGTACAGAATGTTGATGTGGACCGGTCGAGTGAAGAAGCCTTGCAGACAGTACCGAGCCACCTCTAGCCGCCAGTGAGAATTCCTACTGCGGATGAGAAGCAGCATCACAAAAACCTGTCCGTCCCTCCTCTTCTGAGCCAGACAGAAAAACACACAAACCTTGTGTGTTCTTTTTCTTTTTTTTTTTATTCTCTAAGTTGGCTGACGGGTGGTAGTGCCAGGTTTCGGCATCTGTCAGGGTTATAGACTGTGTAGCTGGTGGGCGCTGTGATCTTTTGCGTAGCCTTGTGTATGGGCCCTGCTTGTACGTTGTCAGGTGCGATAAGTGTTTGCTCACCAGCTCTGGCTTGGTCTAAATGTGAAGAAGCAACAGTAAGGGAGTGAGGTTACTGAAGTGACTTTATACCCCCTGTGTGACACCTCCTAATACCTGCGTTCCCGTGACGTTTATCAAACACCTCATCGCTCTTGGCATCATATGGGATATTTATTTCTTGCATCATCACACGTAATGCTTGTTTTACTTTTTAAGTATATCCCATAGCTTTTCTTTGAATTCATATACTTATATGGTGCAACAACAGAGGTTGCATACAACACTCCCTTTAAATCTTTTTATTCCATGTAACCCTCCCTATAACTCCTCTCTATAACTCCTCTATTGCACCATATAACCCTCCCTATAACTCCTACTATTGCACCATATAACCCTTCCTATATCTCCTCCTACTGCACCATATAACCCTCCCTATAACTCCTCCTATTGTACCATATAACCCTCCCTATGACTCCTCCTATTGCACCATATAACCCTCCCTATAACTCCTTATATTGCACCATATAACCCTCCCTATAACTCCTCCTATTGCACCATATAACCCTCCCTATAACTCCTATTGCACCATATAACCCTCCCTATAACTCCTCCTATTGCACCATATAACCCTCCCTATAACTCCTCCTTTTGCACCTTATAACCCTCCCTATAACTCCTATTGCACTGTATAACTCCTCCTATTGCACCATAGAACCCTCCCTATAACTCTTCCTATTGCATCATATAACCCTCCCTATAACTCCTATTGCATCATATAACCCTCCCTATAACTCCTATTGCACCATATAACCCTCCCTATAGCACCTCCTATTGCACCATAAAACCCTCCCTATAAACCTCTAATAGCTCCGTTACACTTTTTTTTTTTGTACCTAAACATACAAGTATGAAGGCTGCTGATCTCTGTATAAGAGTATGAAGTGCTGCTTTAACCTTTTCTGTGCAGAATGGATGAAACAGCACAAGCCTTGCTGTCTGTGGCACTCAGTATAGCGGCCACCTGCTCACTGTACAGGAAATCACTGCGCAGGAACCTCCAGAACTCTGACCATGTATCTCTGCACTGAGACTTTTGCTGTCACATATCAGGTTTTCCGGATCATTTTAATATTCTATTTCTCTTATATATGAAATATTTTGGATAATTATTAGGGCATTTGCATTGATACGTTTTGTGCAATATGTACAGATTTCTTACTGTAGTTTATCATTTTCCTTAAAAAAAAGTTTTTAAGCAAAAATGTCAATTTAGTTTTATTGGGACATTTTTTAATGCAAAACTTAAATATTTTATTTAATTAGCACCTGTAATTTTTCTATTAGTATCCCTGTGTGTTCAACTGCCGCAAAGGGGTTAAACGCATAGCTTAAAGTCCAGCTGAAACGCCTCAACACATTGCAGCCCCTGAGCCATTCACAGGCTGTAAGCCAATGAAGAACAGCATACTCATGTATCCACCAATCACTAACCATGTCCTATTTGGGAACTGCAATGTGTTGCTTATCCTAAATAGACTTAAGCAATGTGTTTAAATAAACATCATACTCAATTTTTTTCTTTCCATTTGAAAGTAGCTTTTTATTTTTTTCAAAAATATCTATTGCTGAGCTGAATAAATCGTTTTCAGTGGGAGTTGACTCTGATAGCCAATGAAACAGCTAGGTACCCTTGTACTATTAGTTTAACTTTTATATCTAAATAGTTTTTACTTAAAGGGCCATTATACCCAAATGTTGAAACAGTTAAAAGTGATGCAGCATAGCTGTAAAAAGCTAACAAGAAAATATCACAAGAACATCTCTATGTAAAAAAAAAGATATTTTAACTCAAAATGCCCTAAGTATTTACACCCCACTGTAAAGAACTTTAAGCAGCCAATCGGTAATATGCCTGTCCCAGGACTTGCAAGGGAACGTGCCTCATGCACACATGTTATTTCCCTATTCAGTTTAAGGAAGTTTACTATGAAATCTCCTGACTTCACAGTAAGAGTTCATAAACCTCAGCACTGCTGATGCTGATTGGCTGCTGCTCATTTCTTCCTTTTTTTTTCCTGCAGCTGGACAGTAACTGAAGTCTAACTTTTTACAGAGCACTTACTCTGGTGAGGTAAAATATCTTCCTTGTTTACATAGAGATGCTCAGGTGATATTTTCCTGTCAGTTTTTTACAGCTGTGCTGCAGCACTATCAAGTCTTGGGTATCGTTTGGGTATCGTCCCTTTAACGATGCAACAAAATGTATTTTTATCATGACTGACTGCTCTTTCACATGTGGTAAGAAACCGTTTGAGTACAGCATCCTTTTGCGCAAAATATGAACATTGAATTTCTGCATAATTCCTCTTAAATTCTCTCACAATCTGCTTAATATTCATAAAACTAAATATCAAGGCCATGAAAAACAAAAATCAGTATCTTTGGTTTGTATTTGTTTATCTCAGGTTAAAATTGTATTGAGACAAATTCCAGGAAGCAGGAAAAGGTGCGGCTGCTAGAATTTTACTCCTGCTTCATATATTTTTTTAGATTAATTCAAAGGCGCATTAAGCTTAAAATGTAATTCCTCATGAATTAATGGAATATAAACTACATTGCAATATACATTCAATTTATTTATTTTGCCTACTTATGTAATATATATATATATTTTCATATTCTCTCACAGACATATATATATATATATATATATATATATATATACACACACACACACACAGAGTATATATAAACTAAATTGCATAAGATCTGCATTCAAAATAAAGTGATTTTAAAACATTTGTTAATGACATTGTGCTAACAAACTACAGTAGTTGAAAACCATGCTGAGTATTTTATCTCCTTTTTAATTCTGATAAATAAATAGTGTTCAATTAGGCCAAATGAGTTTCTGTGTTGCTCTAATCAATCACTATGTAGTGTATAATCGATCAGAAGATTTGCAGACTACATCGGTTACAGAATTAGACCTCTAAATACTGTGGGGCAAGAGCCGAGCACTATTTTTACAGCAAAAGCGAATACAATAAATAATCAACGTAGATTGCAATTATTATTATTTTTCCTTTAATTAAAGTTTGGGTTTAATCTCCCTTTTTTAAAGGCAGATTCAATGCATTATTTATGGTTTGTAGATGGGGCGAATGAGGAATAAATTATGTATTTTTTTCACTATGGAATGTTATGATCAATGTAACCTGCATAAATCTCGCCCCTTTTTATATTCTTATAGCAGATGTTTTGTTGTAATAATGTACAGTATTTACTTATGATCTAGAAGCACAATATTATTTTTGTATATATTCTCCCATATGTAATATTTACAGTCCATGTATAAAGGGACCTGGAAAGCATATATTTTTTTCTGTCGGACATTTAAATGCACAGCAATTAACTTTTACGTTTTTTAAATGAGATTTTAGCATGTTTAACATGGAAACTAGCAGGAATTGACCATTTGTGCACAACTTATCCATGTAGTCCTCGCACATATACAATAAAGTATAACTATTTAGAAGTTTCCACAAAACCCGCATTTTTCGGAAGTTATAATTTTTTTATTTTTTTTTAAATCTCTGTACTCCATTTTTCCTGCTGCAGCTCTTCCGTTCCGCTTTGTAAATATTCCGGTATCATTTTATAAAACAAGAGACTTCCTAACCATTCCCTGACCTGGCCAGATTCAACCATGTTGTATCCAGTCATGTTCTGATCTCCCTGAGTCAGCCCTTAGCCTCACACTGTGTTCCTGTGCTGAATACGCCTGTATTTTCTCTTTCTCATACCAAAAGTTTAATCTCGACTTTTCCCTCCCTTTAAATACTGGCCACATTTTTAATAATAAGATTAAAGCATGTGTATTTATACCAGATTGTGTGATTTTGAGGTGTGTGTATATATATATATATATATATATATATATATATATATATATATATATATATATATATATTTACACCAAATTAATTTGCAGCTTCCTATGTAACTGTAAACTAAAAATCTGATTTATTTAGTGTGAGTATAATATAATAGCCTCTTTTTTAAAAAAAAAAAAAAAAGCCGTTTGTGTGCCCCGTTTTATGGGAAACTTGGGTATGAAAACCTTGAGAATTATTCAGCATCGGAACATTAGCAAAACTTGTGCTAAAATATCCTTTTAGTTGCACCAACGGAAGATGCTTTCTGTGTCTCTTTAATGAACCTGCAATAATTAATACTATAGAAACATTAAAAGCAAATGGCTGCAGGGAATTCCATACATTTTTACTGTTATCTGAAACATTTTAAATTCAGGAACCATCACTGAACATTTGACCCCTCTGGTTTCTTTATGAAATGTGCAATTTTTCTTATATATTTTTTTCTTGTCTGTAAATAAAGCAAATGAATCTGTCGTTTCCTGGCCTCTGTACCTTATGTCACGTTATTGTATCAACGCTTTAACAGGGCGGCGGTTAATCAACAAATGTAATTGTTTGTTCATGTACAAAATGCTTTCTGTAACTACTGCTTGACCTCAAATGGAAACATAAAATACAATCAATCTTATGTGTCCTACGTGAATTTATTCCATAGTTTATCCATTCTGATTGGGATCTGTTTTGTTTTTCCTGTTAGAAAATTATTTACTGAGCATTAAAGAACCAGTAAATACAGTTTATTTGCATAAACAACAAATACATGATAACAAGACAATGCCATAGCACTTAGACATAACTTTGAAATTTGTCAGAAAAAAATCTACTATTCAAATGAAGTTCAGACTATTTCTACTCCCCTTGTATCATGTGGCAGCCATCAGCCAATCACAAATGCATATACATATATATATACTGTTAATTCTTGCACATGCTTAGTAGGAGCTGGGGACTCAAAAAGTGTAAATATAAAAAGACTGCACATTTTGTTAATGGAAGTAAATTGGAAAGTTGTTTAAAATTGCTGCTCTGTCTGAATCATGAATGTTTAATTTTAACTTGAGTGTCCCTTTAAAGGGACATGAAACCCAAAATTTGTATTTCATGATTCAGACAGAGCATACAATTTTTTTAAAAAAGTTTCCAATTCCCTTCTATGATCAAATTTGCTTTGTTCTCAGGTTATATTTTCTTTCTAATGACACAATGAGTCCACGGATCATCTAATTACTAATGGGATATATCACTCCTGCCCAGCAGGAGGCGGCAAAGAGCACCACAGCAAAGCTGTTAAATATCACCTCCCTTCCCTCCCACCCCAGTCATTCTCTTTGTCTGTGTTAGAGCAAGGAAGTGGTAAAGTTAGGTGTTAAAAAATGATTCTTCAAGCAAGATTTTATTATTTTTTAAGTAGTGCAAGATTGTGCTGCTTTGTGCTAGGGTGTAGCCGTAGTCCACATCATTCTCTTCAGTAGGGCAGTGGTGGCTTTAGAGCAATTGGAACTTGTGGGACTTAATTTTCACTGAGCCTCCCATGTAATTTGTGCTGCCCTAACTCTGAAAGCCTGAGTGAAATTACTCAGTCTTTTTTCTTTCCACAGGTCTATGTGAGGGAGAGGACCTCTCAAACCTGGTGAGCTGCCTTGCTGTCGGGCAGATTTGTGAGGTAAGTGCTGACTTTATTTATTCTGGGAAGGAGAAGACACTCAGGAAAAAAGTGTGCACTTTATTTCAAAGAGAAAGAAAGGGGCCATTTTATTTTAAGGCACTTTAATTTAAATAAGGGAAACTTAAACTCTCCTATAATGGAGAGGACTCTCAGACAGCAGTTTATGCTGGAACTGGGGCTGAGAATAGTCTGCTTGGTATTTAAACACTGGTGGTTCCACTTCTCCCGGCGGTTAAGCTTTAAACAATATGCCGACCGGAGATTGTTAGTTTTTTGAGGACGCCCACGAGGGGTGGAGCTAAGTGAGGCGGCAATCTGCATTGCATGCCACTTTCTTCACTTCAGAGTGCGGAGGAACAGAATTTCCAGGGTCTGTCTAGAAACGCATTATTTTTGAAAACATGCTTTTCTAGAACCGGAGAACGGCTCATTTCATCTGCTGCTGGAGTCCGGATCGTTTATCTACTGAAAGGGGACAAATTCCAGTGTAGCCTGGCAGGTAGGCACCTCAGCAAAGAAGCTGATGTTTTCTGTTTTTTAGCTTAATACCTCATTCTGCAGGCTTAAGTAAAAAAGTTAGTTAAAAATTAAAATAGAAAAAAACGTTACTGTCCCTTTAAACTTTAATCATAAAATTTAAGGTTATTATTTGTTAATTTGATCCATTGTGAGTCAGAATGAACCAAGAGGCTTTGTCCTTTGTGTTTTGATGCCAATGTGGAACCACCAATCCCTTTCTATTCCTCATGTATTGAGAGGACTTTAAATTATAGGGATAGACTTTTTTTCTGAGCCAACTTTTTCCAAGGCAGATGCTGTTCAGGAGTCTAATGACAATGTTCAATATATGCCGCAGCTTTCTCCTCAAGCAACCCAAATTTTACCAACACACATGCAGTGCCCTGCGCTTCCTCTCTAGCTCCTCCTGGAGTTACGTTGCAAGACATTGCTTCTCTCATGTCTTCTGCAGTTTCTGATGCGCTGTCTGCTTTTCCCATGTTGCAGGGAAAGCGTAAGAGGAAAAACAAACATTCAGTAAGCGAGGTTTCGGATGCAGTTGTTGCTATTTCGAATGTCCCCTCCCAGAAGCCTGAGGAGGATACTTCGGTAGCGTCTGAAGGTGAAATTTCAGATTCTGACAGTGTAATTCCTTTTGCTGATACTGATGTATCTTTCAGGTGTAAGCTAGAACACCTCCGTCTGTTACTCAAGGAGGTTTTACCTACATTGGATGACAGCGACACTATGGTCGTAGTTAATCCTAAGAAATCCAGTAAGCTAAATAAATATTTTGATGTTCCTTCCTCAGTAGAGGTTTTTCCAGTATCAGACCAAGCTTCTGAGATCATTGCTAAGGAATGGGGGACTCTGGGTATCCCTTTTTCTCTATCTCCTATATTTAAAAAAATGTTTCCCATAGCGGACTCTATCAAGGAGGCTTGGTTAACGGTACCCAAGGTGGAAGGAGCTGTTTCCACTCTGGCCAAGAGAACTACTATCCCCATAGAGGATAGTTGTGCCTTTAAAGATCCTATCAACAAAAAAATTAGAGGGGTTACTCAAGAAGATGTATGTACACCAAGGTTTACAATGGCAACCTGCTGTGTGCATTGCTACCGTCACTAGTGTGGCGGCATATTGGTTTGATGCGTTGTCTGATGCTATTAGGACAGACACTCCCCTTGATGAGATCCAAGATAAGATAAAAGCCCTTAAATTGCCTAATTCCTTTATTACGGACTAGTACTAAAGCCTGTGTACAGGGGCCATTTCTTTCATGTAATTAACAAGAGTCCATGAGCTAGTGACGTATGGGATATACATTCCTACCAGGAGGGGCAAAGTTTCCCAAACCTTAAAATGCCTATAAATACACCCCTCACCACACCCACAAATCAGTTTTACAAACTTTGCCTCCAAGGGAGGTGGTGAAGTAAGTTTGTGCTAGATTCTACGTTGATATGCGCTCCGCAGCAAGTTGGAGCCCGGTTTTCCTCTCAGCGTGCAGTGAATGTCAGAGGGATGTGAAGAGAGTATTGCCTATTGAATGCAGTGATCTCCTTCTACGGGGTCTATTTCATAAGGTTCTCTGTTATCGGTCGTAGAGATTCATCTCTTACCTCCCTTTTCAGATCGACGATATACTCTTATATTTACCATTTCCTCTACTGATTCTCGTTTCAGTACTGGTTTGGCTTTCTACAAACATGTAGATGAGTGTCCTGGGGTAAGTAAGTCTTATTTTCTGTGACACTCTAAGCTATGGTTGGGCACTTTATTTATAAAGTTCTAAATATATGTATTCAAACATTTATTTGCCTTGACTCAGAATGTTCAACTTTCCTTATTTCCAGACAGTCAGTTTCATATTTGGGATTATGCTTTCAATTATCATATTTTTTCTTACCTCAAAAATTTGACTTTTTTCCCTGTGGGCTGTTAGGCTCGCGGGGGCTGAAAATGCTTCATTTTATTGCGTCATTCTTGGCGCGGACTTTTTTGGCGCAAAAATTCTTTTCCGTTTCCGGCGTCATACGTGTCGCCGGAAGTTGCGTCATTTTTGACGTTATTTTGCGCCAAAAATGTCGGCGTTCCGGATGTGGCGTCATTTTTGGCGCCAAAAGCATTTAGGCGCCAAATAATGTGGGCGTCTTATTTGGCGCCAAAAAATATGGGCGTCGCTTTTGTCTCCACATTATTTCAGTCTCATTTTTCATTTGCTTCTGGTTGCTAGAAGCTTGATGTTTGGCATTTTTTTCCCATTCCTGAAACTGTCTTATAAGGAATTTGATCTATTTTGCTTTATATGTTGTTTTTTCTCTTACATATTGCAAGATGTCTCACGTTGCATCTGAGCCAGAAGATACTACAGGAAAACCACTGCCTGCTGGATCTACCAAAGCTAAGTGTATCTGCTGTAAACTTTTGGTAGCTATTCCTCCAGCTGTTGTTTGTAATAATTGTCATGACAAACTTGTTAAAGCAGATAATATTTCCTTTAGTGATGTACCATTGCCTGTTGCAGTTCCCTCAACATCTAAGGTGCAGAATGTTCCTGATAACATAAGAGATTTTGTTTCTGAATCCATAAAGAAGGCTTTGTCTGTTATTTCTCCTTCTAGTAAACGTAAAAAGTCTTTTAAATCTTCTCTCTCTACAGATGAATTTTTAAATGAACACCATCATTCTGATTCTTTGGACTCTTCTGGTTCAGAGGATTCTATCTCAGAGATTGATGCTGATAAATCTTCATATTTATTTAAGATGGAATTTATTCGCTCTTTACTTAAAGAAGTACTAATTGCTTTAGAAATAGAGGATTCTAGTCCTCTTGATACTAATTCTATACGTTTGGATAAGGTTTTTAAAGCTCCTGCGGTTATTCCAGAAGTCTTTCCTGTTCCTAATGCTATTTCTGCAGTAATTGCTAAGGAATGGGATAAATTGGGTAATTCATTTACTCCTTCTAAACGTTTTAAGCAATTATATCCTGTTCCGCCTGACAGGTTAGAATTTTGGGACAAAATCCCTAAAGTTGATGGGGCTATTTCTACCCTTGCTAAACGTACTACCATTCCTACATCAGATGGTACTTCGTTTAAGGATCCTTTAGATAGAAAAATTGAATCTTTTCTAAGAAAAGCTTATCTATGTTCAGGTAATCTTCTTAGACCTGCTATATCATTGGCTGATGTTGCTGCAGCTTCAACTTTTTGGTTGGAAACTCTAGCGCAACAAGTAACAAATCGTGATTCTCATGATATTATTATTCTTCTCCAGCATGCTAATAATTTCATCTGTGATGCCATTTTTGATATTATTAGAGTTGATGTTAGATTTATGTCTCTGGCTATCTTAGCCAGAAGAGCTTTATGGCTTAAGACCTGGAATGCTGATATGGCTTCTAAATCAACTCTACTTTCCATTTCTTTCCAGGGAAACAAATTATTTGGTTCTCAGTTGGATTCTATTATTTCAACTGTTACTGGTGGGAAAGGAACTTTTTTACCACAGGATAAAAAGTCTAAAGGTAAAAACAGGGCTAACAATCGTTTTCGTTCCTTTCGTTTCAACAAAGAACAAAAGCCTGATCCTTCGTCCTCAGGAGCAGTTTCAGTTTGGAAACCATCTCCAGTCTGGAATAAATCCAAGCCTGCTAGAAAGGCAAAGCCTGCTTCTAAGTTCACATGAAGGTACGGCCCTCATTCCAGTTCAGCTGGTAGGGGGCAGGTTACGTTTTTTCAAAGAAATTTGGATCAATTCTGTTCACAATCTTTGGATTCAGAACATTGTTTCAGAAGGGTACAGAATTGGTTTCAAGATGAGACCTCCTGCAAAGAGATTTTTTCTTTCCCATGTCCCAGTAAATCCAGTGAAAGCTCAAGCATTTCTGAATTGTGTTTCAGATCTAGAGTTGGCTGGAGTAATTATGCCAGTTCCAGTTCCGGAACAGGGGATGGGGTTTTATTCAAATCTCTTCATTGTACCAAAGAAGGAGAATTCCTTCAGACCAGTTCTGGATCTAAAATTATTGAATCGTTATGTAAGGATACCAACGTTCAAGATGGTAACTGTAAGGACTATATTGCCTTTTGTTCAGCAAGGGAATTATATGTCCACAATAGATTTACAGGATGCATATCTGCATATTCCGATTCATCCAGATCATTATCAGTTCCTGAGATTCTCTTTTCTAGACAAGCATTACCAATTTGTGGCTCTACCGTTTGGCCTTGCTACAGCTCCAAGAATTTTCACAAAGATTCTCGGTGCCCTTCTGTCTGTAATCAGAGAACAGGGTATTGTGGTATTTCCTTATTTGGACGATATCTTGGTACTTGCTCAGTCTTTACATTTAGCAGAGTCTCATACGAATCGACTTGTGTTGTTTCTTCAAGATCATGGTTGGAGGATCAATTTACCAAAAAGTTCTTTGATTCCTCAAACAAGGGTAACCTTTCTGGGTTTCCAGATAGATTCAGTGTCCATGACTCTGTCTTTAACAGACAAGAGACGTCTAAAATTGATTACAGCCTGTCGAAACCTTCAGTCTCAATCATTCCCTTCGGTAGCCTTATGCATGGAAATTCTAGGTCTTATGACTGCTGCATCGGACGCGATCCCCTTTGCTCGTTTTCACATGCGACCTCTTCAGCTCTGTATGCTGAACCAATGGTGCAGGGATTACACGAAGATATATCAATTAATATCTTTAAAACCGATTGTTCGGCACTCTCTAACGTGGTGGACAGATCACCTTCGTTTAATTCAGGGGGCTTCTTTTGTTCCTCCGACCTGGACTGTAATTTCAACAGATGCAAGTCTCACAGGTTGGGGAGCTGTGTGGGGATCTCTGACGGCACAAGGAGTTTGGGAATCTCAGGAGGTGAGATTACCGATCAATATCTTGGAACTCCGTGCAGTTTTCAGAGCTCTTCAGTTTTGGCCTCTTCTGAAGAGAGAATCGTTCATTTGTTTTCAGACAGACAATGTCACAACTGTGGCATACATCAATCATCAAGGAGGGACTCACAGTCCTCTGGCTATGAAAGAAGTATCTCGAATTTTGGTTTGGGCGGAATCCAGCTCCTGTCTAATCTCTGCGGTTCATATCCCAGGTGTAGACAATTGGGAAGCGGATTATCTCAGTCGCCAAACGTTGCATCCGGGCGAATGGTCTCTTCACCCAGAGGTATTTCTTCAGATTGTTCAAATGTGGGGGCTCCCAGAGATAGATCTGATGGCCTCTCATCTAAACAAGAAACTTCCCAGGTATCTGTCCAGATCCCGGGATCCTCAGGCGGAGGCAGTGGATGCATTATCACTTCCTTGGAAGTATCATCCTGCCTATATCTTTCCGCCTCTAGTTCTTCTTCCAAGAGTAATCTCCAAGATTCTGAGGGAATGCTCGTTTGTTCTGCTAATAGCTCCGGCATGGCCTCACAGGTTTTGGTATGCGGATCTTGTCCGGATGGCATCTTGCCAACCATGGACTCTTCCGTTAAGACCAGACCTTCTGTCACAAGGTCCTTTTTTCCATCCGGATCTGAAATCCTTAAATTTAAAGGTATGGAGATTGAACGCTTGATTCTTGGTCATAGAGGTTTCTCTGACTCCGTGATTAATACTATGTTACAGGCTCGTAAATCTGTATCTCGAGAGATATATTATAGAGTCTGGAAGACTTATATTTCTTGGTGTCTTTCTCATCATTTTTCTTGGCATTCTTTTAGAATACCGAGAATTTTACAGTTTCTTCAGGATGGTTTAGATAAGGGTTTGTCCGCAAGTTCTTTGAAAGGACAAATCTCCGCTCTTTCTGTTCTTTTTCACAGAAAGATTGCTATTCTTCCTGATATTCATTGTTTTGTACAAGCTTTGGTTCGTATAAAACCTGTCATTAAGTCAATTTCTCCTCCTTGGAGTTTGAATTTGGTTCTGGGAGCTCTTCAAGCTCCTCCGTTTGAACCTATGCATTCATTGGACATTAAATTACTTTCTTGGAAAGTTTTGTTCCTTTTGGCCATCTCTTCTGCTAGAAGAGTTTCTGAATTATCTGCTCTTTCGTGTGAGTCTCCTTTTCTGATTTTTCATCAGGATAAGGCGGTGTTGCGAACTTCTTTTGAATTTTTACCTAAAGTTGTGAATTCCAACAACATTAGTAGAGAAATTGTGGTTCCTTCATTATGTCCTAATCCTAAGAATTCTAAGGAGAAATCATTGCATTCTTTGGATGTTGTTAGAGCTTTGAAATATTATGTTGAAGCTACGAAATCTTTCCGTAAGACTTCTAGTCTATTTGTTATCTTTTCCGGTTCTAGGAAAGGCCAGAAAGCTTCTGCCATTTCTTTGGCATCTTGGTTGAAATCTTTAATTCATCTTGCCTATGTTGAGTCGGGTAAAATTCCGCCTCAGAGAATTACAGCTCATTCTACTAGGTCAGTATCTACTTCCTGGGCGTTTAGGAATGAAGCTTCGGTTGACCAGATCTGCAAAGCAGCAACTTGGTCCTCTTTGCATACTTTTACTAAATTCTACCATTTTGATGTATTTTCTTCTTCTGAAGCAGTTTTTGGTAGAAAAGTTCTTCAGGCAGCGGTTTCAGTTTGAATCTTCTGCTTATGTTTTTTGTTAAACTTTATTTTGGGTGTGGATTATTTTCAGCAGGAATTGGCTGTCTTTATTTTATCCCTCCCTCTCTAGTGACTCTTGTGTGGAAAGATCCACATCTTGGGTAGTCATTATCCCATACGTCACTAGCTCATGGACTCTTGTTAATTACATGAAAGAAAACATAATTTATGTAAGAACTTACCTGATAAATTCATTTCTTTCATATTAACAAGAGTCCATGAGGCCCACCCTTTTTTGTGGTGGTTATGATTTTTTTGTATAAAGCACAATTATTCCAATTCCTTATTTTATATGCTTCGCACTTTTTTTCTTATCACCCCACTTCTTGGCTATTCGTTAAACTGATTTGTGGGTGTGGTGAGGGGTGTATTTATAGGCATTTTAAGGTTTGGGAAACTTTGCCCCTCCTGGTAGGAATGTATATCCCATACGTCACTAGCTCATGGACTCTTGTTAATATGAAAGAAATGAATTTATCAGGTAAGTTCTTACATAAATTATGTTTTTTTGCAGTACAGCGGTCCCACCCCTTGCTCTCTCCCCCTCTCTTTTGCTCTCTCTTCCCCCCTCTCTTTTGCTTTCTCTTTCCCCCCTCTCTTTTGCTTTCTCTTTCCCCCCTCTCTTTTGCTTTCTCTCCCCCCTCTCCTTTGCTCTCTCTCTCCTCTCTTTTGCTCTCCCCTCTTTTGCTCTTTCTCTCCCCTCTTTTGCTCTCTCTCTCCCCTCTTTGGCTCTCTCCCCCCTTTCTTTTGCTCTCTCTCCCCCCCCTTTTGTTCTCCCTCCCCTCTTTGGCTCTCTCTCCCCCCCCCCCCTCTTTGGCTCTCTCTCCCCCCTTTCTTTTGCTCTCTCTCCCCCCTCTTTTGTTCTCTCCCCCCTCTTTGGCTCTCTCCCCCCTCTTTGGCTCTCTCTCCCCCCCTCTTTGGCTCTCTCTCCCCCCCCTCTTTGGCTCTCTCCCCTCTTTGGCTCTCTCCCCTCTTTGGCTTTCTCCCCTCTTTGGCTCTCTCCCCTCTTTGGCTCTCTCTCTCTCTCCTCTTTGGCTCTCTCTCTCTCTCCTCTTTGGCTCTCTCTCTCTCTCCTCTTTGGCTCTCTCTCTCTCTCCTCTTTGGCTCTCTCTCTCTCTCCTCTTTGGCTCTCTCTCTCTCCTCTTTGGCTCTCTCTCTCTCCTCTTTGGCTCTCTCTCTCTCCTCTTTGGCTCTCTCTCTCTCCTCTTTGGCTCTCTCTCTCTCCTCTTTGGCTCTCTCTCCTCTTTGGCTCTCCCCCCCCCTCTTTGGCTCTCCCCCCCCCCTCTTTGGCTCTCTCCCCTCTTTGGCTCTCTCTCTCCTTTGGCTCTCTCTCCTTTGGCTCTCTCTCTCCCCCCCTCTTTGGCTCTCTCTCTCCCCCCCTCTTTGGCTCTCTCTCTCCCCCCCTCTTTGGCTCTCTCTCTCCCCCCCTCTTTGGCTCTCTCTCCCCCCCTCTTTGGCTCTCCCCCCCTCTTTGGCTCTCTCCCCCCCTCTTTGGCTCTCTCCCCCCCCTCTTTGGCTCTCTCCCCCCCTCTTTGGCTCTCTCCCCCCCTCTTTGGCTCTCTCCCCTCTTTGGCTCTCTCTCTCTCTCCTCTTTGGCTCTCTCTCTCCTTTGGCTCTCTCTCCCCCCTTTCTTTTGCTCTCTCTCCCCCCTCTTTGGCTCTCTCCCCCCCTCTTTGGCTCTCTCTCCCCCCCTCTTTGGCTCTCTCTCCCCCCCTCTTTGGCTCTCTCTCCCCCCCTCTTTGGCTCTCTCCCCTCTTTGGCTCTCTCCCCTCTTTGGCTCTCTCCCCTCTTTGGCTCTCTCCCCTCTTTGGCTCTCTCTCTCTCTCCTCTTTGGCTCTCTCTCTCTCTCCTCTTTGGCTCTCTCTCTCTCTCCTCTTTGGCTCTCTCTCTCTCTCCTCTTTGGCTCTCTCTCTCTCTCCTCTTTGGCTCTCTCTCTCTCTCCTCTTTGGCTCTCTCTCTCTCTCCTCTTTGGCTCTCTCTCTCTCTCCTCTTTGGCTCTCTCTCTCTCCTCTTTGGCTCTCCCCCCCCCTCTTTGGCTCTCTCCCCTCTTTGGCTCTCTCCCCTCTTTGGCTCTCTCCCCTCTTTGGCTCTCTCTCTCCTTTGGCTCTCTCTCTCCCCCCCTCTTTGGCTCTCTCTCCCCCCCTCTTTGGCTCTCTCTCCCCCCCTCTTTGGCTCTCCCCCCCTCTTTGGCTCTCCCCCCCTCTTTGGCTCTCCCCCCCTCTTTGGCTCTCCCTCCCCCCCTCTTTGGCTCTCTCTCCCCCCCTCTTTGGCTCTCTCTCCCCCCCTCTTTGGCTCTCTCCCCCCCTCTATGGCTCTCTCTCCCCCCCTCTTTGGCTCTCTCTCCCCCCCTCTTTGGCTCTCTCTCCCCCCCTCTTTGGCTCTCTCTCCCCCCCTCTTTGGCTCTCTCTCCCCCCCTCTTTGGCTCTCTCCCCCCCTCTTTGGCTCTCTCCCCCCCTCTTTGGCTCTCTCCCCCCCTCTTTGGCTCTCTCCCCTCTTTGGCTCTCTCTCTCTCCTCTTTGGCTCTCTCTCTCCTTTGGCTCTCTCTCTCCTTTGGCTCTCTCTCTCCTTTGGCTCTCTCTCTCCTTTGGCTCTCTCTCCCCCCCTCTTTGGCTCTCCCTCCCCCCCTCTTTGGCTCTCCCTCCCCCCCTCTTTGGCTCTCCCTCCCCCCCTCTTTGGCTCTCTCTCTCCTTTGGCTCTCTCTCTCCTTTGGCTCTCTCTCCCCCCCTCTTTGGCTCTCTCTCCCCCCCTCTTTGGCTCTCTCTCCCCCCCTCTTTGGCTCTCCCTCCCCCCCTCTTTGGCTCTCTCTCCCCCCCTCTTTGGCTCTCTCTCCCCCCCTCTTTGGCTCTCTCTCCCCCCCTCTTTGGCTCTCTCTCCCCCCCTCTTTGGCTCTCCCCTCTTTGGCTCTCTCTCCTCTTTGGCTCTCTCTCCTCTTTGGCTCTCTCTCTCTCTCTCCTCTTTGGCTCTCTCTCCTCTTTGGCTCTCTCTCTCTCTCTCCTCTTTGGCTCTCTCTCCCCCCTCTTTGGCTCTCTCCCCCCCTTTGTCATTCCCCCCCCCTCTCCTGCTCCCTCTCCCCCCCCCCCCCTCTCCTGCTCCCTCTCTGGCTCTGTTTTAATTGAAAGCCTTTGCCTCTCTGGCCACGCCCCCATCGCGGCGACACCCATCCAACCACGCCCCTCGCTGCGCCCGGCCACGCCCCCATTGCAACGCTCCTGTCGGCCACGCTCCCTGACACTCCGCTTCAGCCTTGCCCTGTGCTGAGTGTCAGGATCCAAACGGCCAGGTATGTTTGTCACGTGCAGTCTCTACTGCGCATGACTGCATCTGACAAACATACTTGGCCATTTATTATATAGGATGCTTCCCTACAGGTTATCAAACTGGGAGCAAAGATTTAAGGTTTTGCTGTACTAGCCCGCAGAGCTTTATGATTAAAACCTTGGTCTGCGGATGTGTCATCTAAACTATTAGCGATTCCTTACAAGCGAAAGACCTTGTTTGGACCGGGTTTGATGGAAATAATCTCTGATATTACGGGAGGAAAGGGTCATATTCTCCCTCAGGATAAGAAAAACAAGCAAAAGGGATGTCAGAGTAATTTTCGTTCCTTTCGAAATTTCAAGGGAAATTCTTCCTCTTCCAAGCAAGAACAGTCTAAACCTTCCTGGAGACCCAATCAGTCTTGGAACAAGGGAAAACAATCCAAAAAGCCTACTATTGGATCAAAAAACAGCATGAAGGGCCTGCCCCCGATCCAGGACCAGATCTTGTGGGGCTTTCCTTCTTCGCTCAGGCTTGGGTTCGAGATGTTCAGGATCCCTGGGCAGTAGACATAGTGTCCCAGGGATACAAAGTAGAGTTCAAGAATTTTCCTCCCAGAGGCAGGTGTCTGCTTTCAAGATTTTATCTGTAGACCAGACAAAAAGAGAGGCATTCTTACACTGTGTACGGGACCTCTCCGACATGGGAGTGATAGTTCCTGTTCTGATGCAGGAATGGGGTCTGGGGTTTAATTCCAATCTGTTTGTGGTTCCCAAAAAGGAGGGAACCTTCAGACCAATTTTAGATCTTAAGAGTCTAAACAAATTCCTCTGAGTACCGTCCTTCAATATGGAAACTATTTGTTCCAATCTTCCTTTAGTCCCAGAACAGTCAAATTATGACAACGGTGGATTTAAAGGACGCGTACCTGCATGTTCCCATTCACAGGAATCATCACAAGTTTCTAAGGTTTGCATTTCTAGACAAACACTTCCAATTTGTGGCTCTTCCTTTTGGCCTTGCCACAGCTCCCAGAATTTTCTCAAAGGTTCTGGGATCTCTGTTAGCGGTGCTCTGATTACGAGGCATTACAGTGGCGCCCTATCTGGATGGCATCCTAGACCAGGCGCCATCTGGGTAACTTTCTTGGGAACCATAATAGATTCCCTATCAATGAAGATTTTTCTGACAGAAGTCAGGAGATCAAAGATTTTCGATTCTTGCCTAGCGCTTCAGTCCACTCCTCAGCCATCAGTGGCTCAGTGCATGGAGGTATTCGGGCTGATGGAGGCGGCAATGGACATCATCCAGTTCGCTTGTTTCCACCTGAGACCTCTGCAGTTAAACATGCTCAGTCAATGAAACGGAGATTATGCGGATTTGTCTCCACGAATACAGCTGGAGCAGGAGACAAAGGATTCTCTTCTTTGGTGGTTGTCTCAGAATCATCTCTCCCAGAGAACCTGCTTTCGCAGACCCTCTTGGGTGATTGTGACAACAGACGCCAGCCTTCTAGGATGGGGAGCAGTCTGTGGCTCTCTAAAGGCGCAGGGAACTTGGACTCAGTCAGAGTCTGTTATGCCCATAAACATTCTGGAGCTGAGAGCAATCTTCAATGCTCTTCTGGCCTGGCCCCAGTTAGCCTCGGCCCGGTTCATCAGGTTCCATTCGGACAACAATGGCTTACATCCTCATCAGGGAGGAACGCTGAGTTCCTTAGCCATGACAGAGGTAGCCAAGATAACTCGGTGGGGGGAGACCTACAATTGTTGTCTGTCGGTGATCCACATCCCAGGGGTGGACAACTGGGAGGCGGACTTCCTGAGCAGACAGACCTTTCACCCGGGGGAGTGGGAACTCCATCCAGAAAGGTTTTCCAGCCCGATTCTCAAATGGGGTCAGCCGGAATTGGATCTCATGGTATCTTGGCAGAATGCCACGCTTCTAAGGTACGGGTCGAGGTCAAGGGACCCTGAAGCTGTACTGATAGATGCCCTAGTGGTACCTTGGAATTTCAGTCTTGCATACCTATTTCCTCCGTTCGCTCTTCTTCCCTGGGTCATTGCTCGAATCAAGCAGGAGAGGGCGTCAGTGATCCTCATTGCACCGGCATGGCCTCGCAGGATTTGGTATGCAGATCTGTTGGACATGTCATCTCTTCCACCTTGGAGACTTCCGTTGAGGAAGGACCTTCTACTTCAAGGGCCCTTCCTTCATCCAAATCTAGTTTCTCTGAAGCTGACTGCTTTAGATTGAACGCTTAATTTTATCCAAGCGGGGATTTTCGGAATCGGTCATAGAGACCATGATTCAGGCTTGTAAACCTGTGACTAGAAAGATTTACCACAAGATATGGCGTAAATATCTGTATTGGTGTGAATCCAAGGGCTACTCTTGGAGTAGAGTTAAGATTCCTAGAATTCTGTCCTTTCTCCAAGAAGGTTTGGAGAAGGGCTTATCTGCAAGTTCCCTAAAGGGTCAAATATCTGCCTTGTCTGTCTATTTTGTTACATAAACGTCTGGCGGACGTACCAGACGTGCAATCGTTTTGTCAGGCCTTGGTCAGGATCAGGCCTGTGTTCAAACCAGTTACTCCTCCCTGGAGTCTTAATTTAGTTCTTATGGTTCTTCAAGGTGCTCCGTTTTAGCCTATGCATTCCTTTGATATTAAGTTGTTATCTTTGAAAATTTTGTTTCTTGTTGCCATTTCATCTGCTCGTAGAGTGTCAGAGCTCTCGGCATTACAGTATGATTCTCCTTTCCTTACCTTATTTTTCATTCGGATAAGGTAGTTTTACGTACCAAATTAGGGTTTCTCCCTAAAGTAGTTTCTGACCGTAACGTTAATCAGGAGATTGTTGTTCCTTCTTCTCAGAAGGAATGGCTTCTGCACAATCTGGACGTGCTGCGTACACTAAAATTTTATTTACAGGCGACTAAGGATTTTCGTCAGTCTTCTGCCTTGTTTGTGGTTTTCTCTGGAAAATGTAAGGGTCAGAAAGCTACAGCTACTTCTCTTTATTTTTGGCTGAAGAGTATCATACGTTTTGCCTATGAAACTGCTGGACAGCAACCTCCAGAGAGAGTTACGGCTCATTCCACGAGAGCTGTTGCTTCCTCATGGGCATTCAAAAATGAAGCTTCTGTGGAACAGATTTGCAAGGCTGCAACTTGGTCCTCTCTTCACACTTTTTCAAAATTCTACAAATTTGATACTTTTGCCTCGGCTGAGGCCGCTTTTGGAAGAAAGGTTCTTCAAGCAGTGGTGCCTTCCGTTTAGGTTCCCTGTCTTGTCCCTCCCTTATCTGTGTACTCTAGCTTGACTCATCATGTCATTAGAAAGAAAACAAAATTTATGCTTACCTGATAAATGTATTTCTTTCTTGACATGATGAGTCCACTGCTCGCCCTGTTCTTTGGACAGGTGTTTGGTTTGTTATAAACGTCAGACAGCTCTGCACCTTGTTACTTCCTTTCTCTGCTTTACTTTGGTCGAATGACTGGGGTGGGAGAGAAGGGAGGTTATATTTAACAGCTTTGCTATGGTGCTCTTTGCCGCCTCCTGCTGGACAGGACTCACAGGAGTGATATATCCCATTAGTAATTAGATGATCCGTGGACTCATCGTGTCAAGAAATAAATAAATTTATCAGGTAAGCATAAATTTTGTTTTTGTTGTTGGAGAGATACCTAGATAAGGTAGTGTGCACGTCTTAATACATGAAAGGATATAGTGCTGCCATCTAATGCTCTTGCTAATGGATAACATTCTTGCAAAACTGCTGCTATATAGTGCTCCAGACACGTGCACGCTCCTGATCTTACTTTCATGCTTTTTAAAACTGGATACAAAGTAAATGAAAACAAATTTGATAATTGAAGTAAATTGGAAAGTTGTTAAAGCCCAGCGCTATTAGGATGACATGGGTTAAACACCGTCAGTACGGCATGGAACGTCCTACCTTTTTGGCGTCCTTCAGCCTCCTCCTTTTAGTCAATGAAAAATCCAATGGGGGGGTGGTGCTTGGCATTGTAGGCCGTTCCAATGCCGGCCTTTAACATCGGAATTATGCAATCACGTGATTTCAACACTTGCCCCCTGCATGAAGGGGGTTAATATAGGCTGAGCAGCAATGCACTACTGGGAGATAGCTGTACACACATGCCTTTTGTCATTGTCTCACCAGTTGTGTTCAGCTAGCTCCCAGTAGTACACTGCTGCTCCTTATCCAACTATAATTAAATTTGCTTTGTTTTCATGGATTTCTTTGTTGAAGAAAAGTAAATTGAAACGTTTACAATTGCACACACTATCTGAATCATGGAAGTTTGTTACTGGCGACGCAATTTTTATAATTGAATAGCATGTATGTTACACGGTTGATTTAATCCATTTATTCTAGTGGTAAATGTTTAACTTTGTTCCGATGTAAACACTTGCTTGAAAAAGTAAATTGCACAATAGGACTGCCTATGGATGCGCCTTCCAATCACATTTCCCTTTATATGAAAGGAGGAGGGTTCAGCAAAAGGTTGGGCGTTCCATGCCATCCTAACGGCGTTAAACAGTTAACTGATACTTTCAATATGGGAAAAGGGAGTGTAAATGTTCTATTGTTACAAGGAATACAACAGCAATACAGCGTACTCCCTTGTGCTTATAGCGAGTGGAACTAGGTAAATCCAGTTTTAATTCCATTACCAGTAGGAGTTCATATAATTGGCTGGCATGCTTGTATCTCATTGGTTCCTGTTCTAGCCTATCCAGTAGCTAACCAATCAGGTTCTGTGGTGGCTGGCCCTCTCCTATTGGTTGGCTTACCACCATCAGACTATTGATTAGCTACATTTTATTTCTAGTCAACATTGCTGTGGATTTATCAATTACTTTAGGAGAGTTTTTAATTGCAGCTAAAATGATACAAGGAGCACTATTTATACTCCTGCAGTTACCGCTATAAAACACTTCACAGGATCTTTCAGCTGTATATTTATCTGCCTGATCAGTCTGTTTCAGCTGTATATTTATCAATTACTTTAGGAGAGTTTTTAATTGCAGCTAAAATAATACAAGGAGCACTATTTATACTCCTGCAGTTACCGCTATAAAACACTTCACAGGATCTTTCAGCTGTATATTTATCTACCTGATCAGTCTGTTTCAGCTGTATATTTATCTTCTGATCAGTCTGTGATGTCTCAGCTGTATATTTATCTGCCTGATCAGTCTGTTTGTTGTATATTTATCTGCCTGATCAGTCTGTTTGTTGTATATTTATCTGCCTGATCAGTCTGTTTCAGCTGTATATTTATCTGTCTGATCAGTCTGTGATGTCTCAGCTGTATATTTATCTGCCTGATCAGTCTGTTTCAGCTGTATATTTATCTGCCTGATCAGTCTGTTTCAGCTGTATATTTATCTGCCTGATCAGTCTGTTTCAGCTGTATATTTATCTGCCTGATCAGTCTGTTTCAGCTGTATATTTATCTGCCTGATCAGTCTGTTTCAGCTGTATATTTATCTGCCTGATCAGTCTGTGATGTTTTAGCTGCATATTTATCTGCCTGTTCAGTCTGTTTCAGCTGTATATTTATCTGCCTGATCAGTCTGTTTCAGCTGTATATTTATCTGCCTGATCAGTCTGATGTTTGTTGTATATTTATCTGCCTGATCAGTCTGTTTCAGCTGTATATTTATCTGCCTGATCAGTCTGTCTCAGCTGTATATTTATCTGCCTGATCAGTCTGTGATGTTTCAGCTGTATATTTATCTGCCTGATCAGTCTGTTTCAGCTGTATATTTATCTGCCTGATCAGTCTGTTTGTTGTACATTTATCTGCCTGATCAGTCTGTTTCAGCTGTATATTTATCTGCCTGATCAGTCTGATGTTTTAGTTGTATATTTATCTGTCTGATCAGTCTGTTTCAGCTGTATATTTATCTGCCTGATCAGTTGTCTCAGCTGTATATTTATCTGTCTGATCAGTCTGTGATGTTTCAGCTGTATATTTATCTGCCTGATCAGTCTGTTTCAGCTGTATATTTATCTGCCTCATCAGTCTGTCTCAGCTTTATATTTATCTGCCTGATCAGTCTGTTTCAGCTGTATATTTATCTGCCTGATCAGTCTGTTTCAGCTGTATATTTATCTGCCTGATCAGTCTATTTCAGCTGTATATTTATCTGCCTGATCAGTCTGTCTCAGCTGTATATTTATCTGCCTGATCAGTCTGTTTCAGCTGTATATTTATCTGCCTGATCAGTCTGTTTGTTGTATATTTATCTGCCTGATCAGTCTGTTTCAGCTGTATATTTATCTGCCTGATCAGTCTGTCTCAGCTGTATATTTATCTGCCTGATCAGTCTGTCTCAGCTGTATATTTATCTGCCTGATCAGTCTGTTTCAGCTGTATATTTATCTCTCTGATCAGTCTGTGATGTTTCAGCTGTATATTTATCTGCCTGATCAGTCTGTCTCAGCTGTATATTTATTGGCCTGATCAGTCTGTCTCAGCTGTATATTTATCTGCCTGATCAGTCTGTCCCAGCTGTATATTTATCTGCCTGATCAGTCTGTCTCAGCTGTATATTTATCTGCCTGATCAGTCTTTGATATTTCAGCTGTATATTTATCTGTCTGATCAGTCTGTGATGTTTCAGCTGTATATTTGTCTGCCTGATCAGTCTGTCTCAGCTGTATATTTATCTGCCTGATCAGTCTGTGATATTTCAGCTGTATAATTATCTGCCTGATCAGTCTGCTTCAGCTGTATATTTATCTGCCTGATCAGTCTGCTTCAGCTGTATATTTATCTGCCTGTTCAGTCTGTCTCAGCTGTATATTTTTCTGCCTGATCAGTCTGTTTCAGCTGTATATTTATCTGCCTGATCAGTCTGAACAGGCAGATAAATATGCAGCTAAAACATCACAGACTGATCAGGCAGATAAATATACAGCTGAAACAGACTGATCAGGCAGATAAATATACAGCTGAAACATCACAGACTGATCAGACAGAAAAATATACAGCTGAGACAGACTGAACAGGCAGATAAATATACAGCTGAAACAGACTGATCAGGCAGATAAAAATACAGCTGAAACAGACTGAACAGGCAGATAAATATGCAGCTAAAACATCACAGTCTGTTTCAGCTGTATATTTATCTGCCTGATCAGTCTGATGTTTGTTGTATATTTATCTGCCTGTTCAGTCTGTCTCAGCTGTATATTTTTCTGTCTGATCAGTCTGTGATGTTTCAGCTGTATATTTATCTGCCTGATCAGTCTGTATCAGCTGTATATTTATCTGCCTGATCAGTCTGAACAGGCAGATAAATATGCAGCTAAAACATCAGACTGATCAGGCAGATAAATATACAGCTGAAACAGACTGATCAGGCAGATAAATATACAGCTGAAACAGACTGATCAGGCAGATAAATATACAGCTGAAACAACACAGACTGATCAGGCAGATAAATATATAGCTGAAACAGACTGATCAGGCAGATAAATATACAACAAACATCAGACTGAACAGGCAGATAAATATGCAGCTAAAACATCACAGTCTGTCTCAGCTGTATATTTATCTGCCTGATCAGTCTGTTTCAGCTGTATATTTATCTGTCTGATCAGTCTGTCTCAGCTGTATATTTATCTGCCTGATCAGTCTGTTTCAGCTGTATATTTATCTGCCTGATCAGTCTGTCTCAGCTGTATATTTATCTGCCTGATCAGTCTGATGTTTGTTATATATTTATCTGCCTGATCAGTCTGTTTCAGCTGTATATTTATCTGCATGATCAGTCTGTCTCAGCTGTATATTTATCTGCCTGATCAGTCTGTGATGTTTCAGCTGTATATTTATCTGCCTGATCAGTCTGTGATGTTTCAGCTGTATATTTATCTGTCTGATCAGTCTGTGATGTTTCAGCTGTATATTTATCTGCCTGATCAGTCTGTTTCAGCTGTATATTTATCTGCCTGATCAGTCTGTCTCAGCTGTATATTTATCTGCCTGATCAGTCTGTCTCAGCTGTATATTTATCTGTCTGATCAGTCTGTTTCAGCTGTATATTTATCTGTCTGATCAGTCTGTGATGTTTCAGCTGTATATTTATCTGCCTGATCAGTCTGTTTCAGCTGTATATTTATCTGCCTGATCAGTCTGTCTCAGCTGTATATTTATCTGCCTGATCAGTCCGTCTCAGCTGTATATTTATCTGTCTGATCAGTCTGTCTCAGCTGTATATTTATCTGCCTGATCAGTCTGTTTCAGCTGTATATTTATCTCTCTGATCAGTCTGTGATGTCTCAGCTGTATATTTATCTGCCTGATCAGTCTGTCTCAGCTGTATATTTATCTGCCTGATCAGTCTGTCTCAGCTGTATATTTATCTGCCTGATCAGTCTGTCTCAGCTGTATATTTATCTGCCTGATCAGTCTGTCTCAGCTGTATATTTATCTGCCTGATCAGTCTGTCTCAGCTGTATATTTATCTGTCTGATCAGTCTGTGATGTTTCAGCTGTATATTTATCTGCCTGATCAGTCTGTTTCAGCTGTATATTTATCTGCCTGATCAGTCTGTTTCAGCTGTATATTTATCTGCCTGATCAGTCTGTTTCAGCTGTATATTTATCTGACTGATCAGTCTGTCTTAGCTGTATATTTATCTGTCTGATCAGTCTGTTTCAGCTGTATATTTATCTGTCTGATCAGTCTGTTTCAGCTGTATATTTATCTGCCTGATCAGTCTGTGATATTTCAGCTTTATATTTATCTGCCTGATCAGTCTGTCTCAGCTGTATATTTATCTGCCTGATTAGTCTGTCTCAGCTGTATATTTATCTGTCTGATCAGTCTGTGATGTTTCAGCTGTATATTTATCTGCCTAATCAGTCTGTTTCAGCTGTATATTTATCTGCCTGATCAGTCTGTCTCAGCTGTATATTTATCTGCCTGATCAGTCTGTCTCAGCTGTATATTTATCTGCCTTATCAGTCTGTCTCAGCTGTATATTTATCTGCCTGATTAGTCTGTCTCAGCTGTATATTTATCTGTCTGATCAGTCTGTGATGTTTCAGCTGTATATTTATCTGCCTGATCAGTCTGTTTCAGCTGTATATTTATCTGCCTGATCAGTCTGTCTCAGCTGTATATTTATCTGCCTTATCAGTCTGTCTCAGCTGTGTATTTATCTGTCTGATCAGTCTGTGATGTTTCAGCTGTATATTTATCTGCCTGATCAGTCTGTCTCAGCTGTATATTTATCTGCCTGATCAGTCTGTCTCAGCTGTATATTTATCTGCCTGATCAGTCTGTGATGTTTCAGCTGTATATTTATCTGCCTGATCAGTCTGTGATGTTTCAGCTGAATATTTATGTGCCTGATCAGTTTGTCTCAGCTGTATATTTATCTGCCTGATCAGTCTGTCTCAGCTGTATATTTATCTGCCTGATCAGTCTGTCTCAGCTGTATATTTATCTGCCTGATCAGTCTGTTTCAGCTTTATATCTGCCTGATCAGTCTGTGATGTTTCAGCTGTATATTTATCTGCCTGATCAGTCTGTCTCAGCTGTATATTTATCTGTCTGATCAGTCTGTGATGTTTCAGCTGTATATTTATCTGCCTAATCAGTCTGTTTCAGCTGTATATTTATCTGCCTGATCAGTCTGTGATGTTTTAGCTGCATATTTATCTGCCTAATCAGTCTGTTTCAGCTGTATATTTATCTGCCTGATCAGTCTTTTTCAGCTGTATATTTATCTGCCTGATCAGTCTGTTTCAGCTGTATATTTATCTGCCTGATCAGTCTGTCTCAGCTGTATATTTATCTGCCTAATCAGTCTGTCTCAGCTGTATATTTATCTGTCTGATCAGTCTGTGATGTTTCAGCTGTATATTTATCTGCCTGATCAGTCTTTTTCAGCTGTATATTTATCTGCCTGATCAGTCTGATGTTTGTTGTATATTTATCTGCCTGATCAGTCTGTTTCAGCTGCATATTTATCTGCCTGATCAGTCTGTCTCAGCTGTATATTTATCTGTCTGATCAGTCTGTTTCAGCTGTATATTTATCTGCCTGATCAGTCTGTGATATTTCAGCTTTATATTTATCTGCCTGATCAGTCTGTCTCAGCTGTATATTTATCTGCCTGATTAGTCTGTCTCAGCTGTATATTTATCTGTCTGATCAGTCTGTGATGTTTCAGCTGTATATTTATCTGCCTAATCAGTCTGTTTCAGCTGTATATTTATCTGCCTGATCAGTCTGTCTCAGCTGTATATTTATCTGCCTGATCAGTCTGTCTCAGCTGTATATTTATCTGTCTGATCAGTCTGTTTCAGCTGTATATTTATCTGTCTGATCAGTCTGTGATGTTTCAGCTGTATATTTATCTGCCTGATCAGTCTGTTTCAGCTGTATATTTATCTGCCTGATCAGTCTGTCTCAGCTGTATATTTATCTGCCTTATCAGTCTGTCTCAGCTGTGTATTTATCTGTCTGATCAGTCTGTGATGTTTCAGCTGTATATTTATCTGCCTGATCAGTCTGTCTCAGCTGTATATTTATCTGCCTGATCAGTCTGTCTCAGCTGTATATTTATCTGCCTGATCAGTCTGTTTCAGCTTTATATCTGCCTGATCAGTCTGTGATGTTTCAGCTGTATATTTATCTGCCTGATCAGTCTGTCTCAGCTGTATATTTATCTGTCTGATCAGTCTGTGATGTTTCAGCTGTATATTTATCTGCCTAATCAGTCTGTTTCAGCTGTATATTTATCTGCCTGATCAGTCTGTGATGTTTTAGCTGCATATTTATCTGCCTAATCAGTCTGTTTCAGCTGTATATTTATCTGCCTGATCAGTCTGTTTCAGCTGTATATTTATCTGCCTGATCAGTCTTTTTCAGCTGTATATTTATCTGCCTGATCAGTCTGTCTCAGCTGTATATTTATCTGCCTAATCAGTCTGTCTCAGCTGTATATTTATCTGTCTGATCAGTCTGTGATGTTTCAGCTGTATATTTATCTGCCTAATCAGTCTGTTTCAGCTGTATATTTATCTGCCTGATCAGTCTTTTTCAGCTGTATATTTATCTGCCTGATCAGTCTGATGTTTGTTGTATATTTATCTGCCTGATCAGTCTGTTTCAGCTGCATATTTATCTGCCTGATCAGTCTGTCTCAGCTGTATATTTATCTGCCTGATCAGTCTGTTTCAGCTGTATATTTATCTGCCTGATCAGTCTTTTTCAGCTGTATATTTATCTCCCTGATCAGTCTGTTTGTTGTATATTTATCTGCCTGATCAGTCTGTTTCAGCTGTATATTTATCTGCCTGATCAGTCTGTCTCAGCTGTATATTTATCTGCCTGATCAGTCCGTCTCAGCTGTATATTTATCTGTCTGATCAGTCTGTCTCAGCTGTATATTTATCTGCCTAATCAGTCTGTCTCAGCTGTATATTTATCTGTCTGATCAGTCTGTGATGTTTCAGCTGTATATTTATCTGCCTAATCAGTCTGTTTCAGCTGTATATTTATCTGCCTGATCAGTCTTTTTCAGCTGTATATTTATCTGCCTGATCAGTCTGATGTTTGTTGTATATTTATCTGCCTGATCAGTCTGTCTCAGCTGTATATTTTTCTGTCTGATCAGTCTGTGATGTTTCAGCTGTATATTTATCTGCCTGATCAGTCTGTCTCAGCTGTATATTTCTCTGCCTGATTAGTCTGTCTCAGCTGTATATTTATCTGTCTGATCAGTCTGTGATGTTTCAGCTGTATATTTATCTGCCTGATCAGTCTGTCTCAGCTGTATATTTATCTGTCTGATCAGTCTGTGATGTTTCAGCTGTATATTTATCTGCCTGATCAGTCTGTCTCAGCTGTATATTTATCTGTCTGATCAGTCTGTGATGTTTTAGCTGCATATTTATCTGCCTAATCAGTCTGTTTCAGCTGTATATTTATCTGCCTGATCAGTCTTTTTCAGCTGTATATTTATCTGCCTGATCAGTCTGTTTCAGCTGTATATTTATCTGCCTGATCAGTCTGTCTCAGCTGTATATTTATCTGCCTAATCAGTCTGTCTCAGCTGTATATTTATCTGTCTGATCAGTCTGTGATGTTTCAGCTGTATATTTATCTGCCTAATCATTCTGTTTCAGCTGTATATTTATCTGCCTGATCAGTCTGATGTTTGTTGTATATTTATCTGCCTGATCAGTCTGTCTCAGCTGTATATTTATCTGCCTGATCAGTCTGTTTCAGCTGTATATTTATCTGCCTGATCAGTCTTTTTCAGCTGTATATTTATCTCCCTGATCAGTCTGTTTGTTGTATATTTATCTGCCTGATCAGTCTGTTTGTTGTATATTTATCTGCCTGATCAGTCTGTTTCAGCTGTATATTTATCTGCCTGATCAGTCTGTCTCAGCTGTATATTTATCTGCCTGATCAGTCCGTCTCAGCTGTATATTTATCTGTCTGATCAGTCTGTCTCAGCTGTATATTTATCTGCCTGATCAGTCTGTTTCAGCTGTATATTTATCTCTCTGATCAGTCTGTGATGTTTCAGCTGTATATTTATCTGCCTGATCAGTCTGTCTCAGCTGTATATTTATCTGCCTGATCAGTCTGTCTCAGCTGTATATTTATCTGCCTGATCAGTCTGTCTCAGCTGTATATTTATCTGCCTGATCAGTCTGTCTCAGCTGTATATTTATCTGCCTGATCAGTCTGTCTCAGCTGTATATTTATCTGTCTGATCAGTCTGTGATGTTTCAGCTGTATATTTATCTGCCTGATCAGTCTGTTTCAGCTGTATATTTATCTGACTGATCAGTCTGTCTTAGCTGTATATTTATCTGTCTGATCAGTCTGTTTCAGCTGTATATTTATCTGTCTGATCAGTCTGTTTCAGCTGTATATTTATCTGCCTGATCAGTCTGTGATATTTCAGCTGTATATTTATCTGCCTGATCAGTCTGTCTCAGCTGTATATTTATCTGCCAGATTAGTCTGTCTCAGCTGTATATTTATCTGTCTGATCAGTCTGTGATGTTTCAGCTGTATATTTGTCTGCCTGATCAGTCTGTTTCAGCTGTATATTTATCTGCCTGATCAGTCTGTTTCAGCTGTAGATTTATCTGCCTGATCAGTCTGTGATATTTCAGCTGTATATTTATCTGCCTGATCAGTCTGTTTCAGCTGTATATTTATGTGCCTGATCAGTCTGCTTCAGCTGTATATTTATCTGCCTGATCAGTCTGCTTCAGCTGTATATTTATCTGCCTGATCAGTCTGCTTCAGCTGTATATTTATCTGCCTGATCAGTCTGTGATGTTTCAGCTGTATATTTATCTGCCTAATCAGTCTGTTTCAGCTTTATATTTATCTGCCTGATCAGTCTTTTTCAGCTGTATATTTATCTGCCTGATCAGTCTGATGTTTGTTGTATATTTATCTGCCTGATCAGTCTGTTTCAGTTGCATATTTATCTGCCTGATCAGTCTGTGATGTTTTAGCTGTATATTTATCTGCCTGATCAGTCTGTTTCAGCTGTATATTTATCTGCCTGATCAGTCTGTGATGTTTTAGCTGCATATTTATCTGCCTGTTCAGTCTGTTTCAGCTGTATATTTATCTGCCTGATCAGTCTGATGTTTGTTGTATATTTATCTGTCTGATCAGTCTGTTTCAGCTGTATATTTATCTGTCTGATCAGTCTGTTTCAGCTGTATATTTATCTGCCTGATCAGTCTGTCTCAGCTGTATATTTATCTGCCTGATTAGTCTGTCTCAGCTGTATATTTATCTGTCTGATCAGTCTGTGATGTTTCAGCTGTATATTTGTCTGCCTAATCAGTCTGTTTCAGCTTTATATTTATCTGCCTGATCAGTCTTTTTCAGCTGTATATTTATCTGCCTGATCAGTCTGATGTTTGTTGTATATTTATCTGCCTGATCAGTCTGTTTCAGTTGCATATTTATCTGCCTGATCAGTCTGTGATGTTTTAGCTGTATATTTATCTGCCTGATCAGTCTGTTTCAGCTGTATATTTATCTGCCTGATCAGTCTGTGATGTTTTAGCTGCATATTTATCTGCCTGTTCAGTCTGTTTCAGCTGTATATTTATCTGCCTGATCAGTCTGATGTTTGTTGTATATTTATCTGTCTGATCAGTCTGTTTCAGCTGTATATTTATCTGTCTGATCAGTCTGTTTCAGCTGTATATTTATCTGCCTGATCAGTCTGTCTCAGCTGTATATTTATCTGCCTGATTAGTCTGTCTCAGCTGTATATTTATCTGTCTGATCAGTCTGTGATGTTTCAGCTGTATATTTGTCTGCCTGATCAGTCTGTTTCAGCTGTATATTTATCTGCCTGATCAGTCTGTTTCAGCTGTATATTTATCTGCCTGATCAGTCTGTGATATTTCAGCTGTATATTTATCTGCCTGATCAGTCTGTTTCAGCTGTATATTTATGTGCCTGATCAGTCTGCTTCAGCTGTATATTTATCTGCCTGATCAGTCTGCTTCAGCTGTATATTTATCTGCCTGATCAGTCTGTGATGTTTCAGCTGTATATTTATCTGCCTAATCAGTCTGTTTCAGCTGTATATTTATCTGCCTGATCAGTCTGATGTTTGTTGTATATTTATCTGCCTGATCAGTCTGTTTCAGCTGCATATTTATCTGCCTGATCAGTCTGTCTCAGCTGTATATTTTTCTGTCTGATCAGTCTGTGATGTTTCAGCTGTATATTTATCTGCCTGATCAGTCTGTTTCAGCTGTATATTTATCTGCCTGATCAGTCTGTGATGTTTTAGCTGCATATTTATCTGCCTGTTCAGTCTGTTTCAGCTGTATATTTATCTGCCTGATCAGTCTGATGTTTGTTGTATATTTATCTGCCTGATCAGTCTGTCTCAGCTGTATATTTATCTGCCTGATCAGTCTGTGATGTTTCAGCTGTATATTTATCTGCCTGATCAGTCTGTTTGTTATATATTTATCTGCCTGATCAGTCTGTTTCAGCTGTATATTTATCTGCCTGATCAGTCTGTCTCAGCTGTATATTTATCTGTCTGATCAGTCTGTGATGTTTTAGTTGTATATTTATCTGTCTGAGCAGTCTGTTTCAGCTGTATATTTATCTGTCTGATCAGTCTCTCTCAGCTGTATATTTATCTGCCTGATCAGTCTGTGATGTTTTAGTTGTATATTTATCTGTCTGAGCAGTCTGTTTCAGCTGTATATTTATCTGTCTGATCAGTCTGTCTCAGCTGTATATTTATCTGCCTGATCAGTCTGTCTCAGCTGTATATTTATCTGCCTTATCAGTCTGCTTCAGCTGTATATTTTTCTGTCTGATCAGTCTGTCTCAGCTGTATATTTATCTGCCTGATCAGTCTGTCTCAGCTGTATATTTATCTGCCTGATCAGTCTGTCTCAGCTGTATATTTATTTGCCTGATCAGTCTGTCTCAGCTGTATATTTATCTGTCTGATCAGTCTGTGATGTTTCAGCTGTATATTTATCTGCCTGATCAGTCTGATGTTTGTTGTATATTTATCTGTCTGATCAGTCTGTTTCAGCTGTATATTTATCTGCCTGATCAGTCTGTCTCAGCTGTATATTTATCTGCCTGATCAGTCTGTGATGTTTCAGCAGTATATTTATCTGCCTGTTCAGTCTGTCTCAACTGTATATTTATCTGTCTGATCAGTCTGTGATATTTCAGCTGTATATTTATCTGCCTGATCAGTCTGTTTCAGCTGTATATTTATCTGCCTGATCAGTCTGTCTCAGCTGTATATTTATCTGTGTGATCAGTCTGTGATGTTTCAGCTGTATATATGTCTGCCTGATCAGTCTGTCTCAGCTGTATATTTATCTGCCTGATCAGTCTGTGATATTTCAGCTGTATATTTATCTGCCTGATCAGTCTGTTTCAGCTGTATATTTATGTGCCTGATCAGTTTGTCTCAGCTGTAAATTAATCTGCCTGATCAGTCTGTCTCAGCTGTATATTTATCTGCCTGATCAGTCTGTGATGTTTCAGCTGTATATTTATCTGCCTGATCAGTCTGTCTCAGCTGTATATTTATCTGTCTGATCAGTCTGTGATGTTTCAGCTGTATATTTATCTGCCTGATCAGTCTGTCTCAGCTGTAAATGTATCTGCCTGATCAGTCTGTCTCAGCTGTATATTTATCTGTCTGATCAGTCTGTGATATTTCAGCTGTATATTTATCTGCCTGATCAGTCTGCTTCAGCTGTATATTTATCTGCCTGATCAGTCTGTGATGTTTCAGCTGTATATTTATCTGCCTGATCAGTCTGATGTTTGTTATATATTTATCTGCCTGATCAGTCTGTTTCAGCTGTATATTTATCTGCCTGATCAGTCTGTGATGTTTTAGTTGTATATTTATCTGTCTGATCAGTCTGTCTCAGCTGTATATTTATCTGCCTGATCAGTCTGTTTCAGCTGTATATTTATCTGCCTGATCAGTCTGTGATGTTTTAGTTGTATATTTATCTGTCTGATCAGTCTGTCTCAGCTGTATATTTATCTGCCTGATCAGTCTGTTTCAGCTGTATATTTATTTGTCTGATCAGTCTGTGATGTTTCAGCTGTATATTTATCTGTCTGATCAGTCTGTTTCAGCTGTATATTTATCTGCCTGATCAGTCTGTCTCAGCTGTATATTTATCTGCCTGATCAGTCTGTCTCAGCTGTATATTTATCTGTCTGATCAGTCTGTCTCAGCTGTATATTTATCTGTCTGATCAGTCTGTCTCAGCTGTATATTTATTTGCCTGATCAGTCTGTCTCAGCTGTATATTTATCTGCCTGATCAGTCTGTTTCAGCTGTATATTTATCTGCCTGATCAGTCTGATGTTTGTTATATATTTATCTGCCTGATCAGTCTGTTTCAGCTGTATATTTATCTGCCTGATCAGTCTGTGATGTTTTAGTTGTATATTTATCTGTCTGATCAGTCTGTTTCAGCTGTATATTTATCTGTCTGATCAGTCTGTCTCAGCTGTATATTTATCTGCCTGATCAGTCTGTTTCAGCTGTATATTTATTTGTCTGATCAGTCTGTGATGTTTCAGCTGTATATTTATCTGTCTGATCAGTCTGTTTCAGCTGTATATTTATCTGCCTGATCAGTCTGTCTCAGCTGTATATTTATCTGCCTGATCAGTCTGTCTCAGCTGTATATTTATCTGTCTGATCAGTCTGTCTCAGCTGTATATTTATCTGTCTGATCAGTCTGTCTCAGCTGTATATTTATCTGTCTGATCAGTCTGTCTCAGCTGTATATTTATCTGCCTGATCAGTCTGTGATGTTTCAGCTGTATATTTATCTGCCTGATCAGTCTGTCTCAGCTGTATATTTATCTGCCTGATCAGTCTGTCTCAGCTGTATATTTATCTGCCTGATCAGTCTGTCTCAGCTGTATATTTATCTGCCTGATCAGTCTGTCTCAGCTGTATATTTATCTGCCTGATCAGTCTGTCTCAGCTGTATATTTATCTGCCTGATCAGTCTGTTTCAGCTGTATATTTATCTGCCTGATCAGTCTGTGATGTTTCAGCTGTATATTTATCTGCCTGATCAGTCTGTCTCAGCTGTATATTTATCTGTCTGATCAGTCTGTCTCAGCTGTATATTTATCTGTCTGATCAGTCTGTCTCAGCTGTATATTTATCTGTCTGATCAGTCTGTCTCAGCTGTATATTTATCTGCCTGATCAGTCTGTCTCAGCTGTATATTTATCTGTCTGATCAGTCTGTGATGTTTCAGCTGTATATTTATCTGCCTGATCAGTCTGTTTCAGCTGTATATTTATCTGCCTGATCAGTCTGTGATGTTTTAGCTGCATATTTATCTGCCTGATCAGTCTGTGAAATTTCAGCTGTATATTTATCTGCCTGATCAGTCTGTGATATTTCAGCTGTATATTTATCTGCCTGATCAGTCTGTAATATTTCAGCTGTATATTTATCTGCCTGATCAGTCTGTCTCAGCTGTATATTTATCTGCCTGACCAGTCTGTCTCAGCTGTATATTTATCTGCCTGATTAGTCTGTCTCAGCTGTATATTTATCTGTCTGATCAGTCTGTGATGTTTCAGCTGTATATTTGTCTGCCTGATCAGTCTGTCTCAGCTGTATATTTATCTGCCTGATCAGTCTGTCTCAGCTGTATATTTATCTGCCTGATCAGTCTGTCTCAGCTGTATATTTATCTGCCTGATCAGTCTGATGTTTGTTGTATATTTATCTGTCTGATCAGTCTGTTTCAGCTGTATATTTATCTGTCTGATCAGTCTGTGATGTTTCAGCTGTATATTTATCTGCCTGATCAGTCTGTTTCAGCTGTATATTTATCTGCCTGATCAGTCTGTTTCAGCTGTATATTTATCTGCCTGATCAGTCTGTGATGTTTTAGCTGCATATTTATCTGCCTGATCAGTCTGTGATATTTCAGCTGTATATTTATCTGCCTGATCAGTCTGACTTCAGCTGTAAATTTATCTGCCTGATCAGTCTTATCTTTCAGCTGTATATTTATCTGCCTGATCAGGTCTGTCTCAGCTGTATATTTATCTGCCTATCAGTCTGTCTCAGCTGTATATTTTCTGCCTGATCAGTCTGTTGTTCATGCTGTTATTTAGTCTGCCTGATCAGTCTGTTTCAGCTGTATATTTATCTGCCTGATCAGTCTGTATCTTCAGCTGTATATTTATCTGCTGTATCAGTCTGTTTCAGCTGTATATTTTATCTGTGCTTATCAGTCTGTCTCAGCTGTAAATATTATCTGCCTGATCAGTCTGTCTCAGCTGTATATTATCTGCCTGATCAGTCTGTCTCAGCTGGTATATTATCTGCCTGATCAGTCTGTGAATGTTTTCAGCTGTATATTTATCTGCCCTAATCAGTCTGTTTCAGCTGTATATTTATCTGCCTGATCAGTCTGTGATGTTTTAGCTGCATATTTATCTGCCTAATCAGTCTGATGTTTGTTGTATATTTATCTGCCTAATCAGTCTGTTTCAGCTGTATATTTATCTGCCTGATCAGTCTGATGTTTGTTGTATATTTATCTGCCTGATCAGTCTGTTTCAGCTGTATATTTATCTGCCTGATCAGTCTGATGTTTGTTGTATATTTATCTGCCTGATCAGTCTGTTTCAGCTGTATATTTATCTGCCTGATCAGTCTGTTTCAGCTGTATATTTATGTGCCGTGATCAGTTGTCTCAGCTGTAAATTAATCTGCCTGATCAGTCTGTCTAGCTGTATATTTATCTGCCTGATCAGTCTGTGATGTTTCAGCTGTATATTTATCTGCCTGATCAGTCTGTCTCAGCTGTATATTTATCTGTCTGATCAGTCTGTGATGTTTCAGCTGTATATTTATCTGCCTGATCAGTCTGTCTCAGCTGTAAATTTATCTGCTGATCAGTCTGTCTCAGCTGTATATTTATCTGTCTGATCAGTCTGTGATATTTCAGCTGGTATATTTATCTGCGCCTGATCAGCTCTGCTTCACTGTTATATTTATCTGCCTGATCAGTCTGTGATGTTTCAGCTGTATATTTAGTGCCTGATCAGTTTTGTCTCAGCTGTATATTTATCTGCCTGATCAGTCTGTCTCAGCTGTATATTTATCTGCCTGATCAGTCTGTGATGTTTCAGCTGTATATTTATCTGCCTATCAGTCTGATGTTTTGTTTATATATTTATCTGCCTGATCAGTCTGTCTCGCTGTATATTTAATCTGTCTGATCAGTCTGTGATGTTTCAGCTGTATATTTATCTGCCTGATCAGTCTGTTTCAGCTCTATATTTATCTGCCTGATCAGTCTGATCTCAGCTGTATATTTATCTGCCTGATCAGTCTGTCTCAGCTGTATATTTATCTGCCTGATCAGTCTGTCTTCAGCTGTATATTTATCTGCCCTGATCAGGTCTGTCATCAGCTGTATATTTATCTGCCTGATCAGTCCTGTCTCAGCTGTATATTTATCTGCCTGATCAGTCTGTTTCAGCTGTATATTTATCTGCCTGATCAGTCTGTGATGTTTCAGCTGTATATTTATCTGCCTGATCAGTCTGTCTCAGCTGTATATTTATCTGTCTGATCAGTCTGTCTCAGCTGTATATTTATCTGTCTGATCAGTCTGTCTACAGCTGTATATTTATCTGCCTGATCAGTCTGTCTCAGCTGTATATTTATCTGCCTGATCAGTCTGTTCCAGCTGTATATTTATCTGTCCTGATCAGTCTGTGATGTTTCAGCTGTATATTTATCTGCCTGATCAGTCTGTTTCAGCTGTATATTTATCTGCCTGATCAGTCTGTGATGTTTAGCTGCATATTTATCTGCCTGATCAGTCTGTGATATTTCAGCTGTATATTTATCTGCCTGATCAGTCTGTGATATTTCAGCTGTATATTTATCTGCCTGATCAGTCTGTAATATTTCAGCTGTATATTTATCTGCCTGATCAGTCTGTCTCAGCTGTATATTTATCTGCCTGACCAGTCTGTCTCAGCTGTATATTTATATGCCTGATTAGTCTGTCTCAGCTGTATATTTATCTGTCTGATCAGTCTGTGATGTTTCAGCTGTATATTTATCTGCCTGATCAGTCTGTGATGTTTTAGCTGCATATTTATCTGCCTGATCAGTCTGTGATATTTCAGCTGTATATTTATCTGCCTGATCAGTCTGTCTCAGCTGTATATTTATCTGCCTGATCAGTCTGTAATATTTCAGCTGTATATTTATCTGCCTGATCAGTCTGTCTCAGCTGTATATTTATCTGCCTGACCAGTCTGTCTCAGCTGTATATTTATCTGCCTGATTAGTCTTTCTCAGCTGTATATTTATCTGTCTGATCAGTCTGTGATGTTTCAGCTGTATATTTGTCTGCCTGATCAGTCTGTCTCAGCTGTATATTTATCTGCCTGATCAGTCTGTGATATTTCAGCTGTATATTTATCTGCCTGATCAGTCTGTTTCAGCTGTATATTTATGTGCCTGATCAGTCTGTCTCAGCTGTATATTTATCTGCCTGATCAGTCTGTCTCAGCTGTATATTTATCTGCCTGATCAGTCTGTCTCAGCTGTATATTTATCTGCCTGATCAGTCTGTCTCAGCTGTATATTTATCTGTCTGATCAGTCTGTGATGTTTCAGCTGTATATTTATCTGCCTGATCAGTCTGTGATGTTTCAGCTGTATATTTATCTGCCTGCTTAGTCTGTGATGTTTCAGCTGTATATTTATCTGCCTGATCAGTCTGTCTCAGCTGTATATTTATCTGCCTGATCAGTCTGTCTCAGCTGTATATTTATCTGTCTGATCAGTCTGTGATGTTTCAGCTGTATATTTATCTGCCTGATCAGTCTGTGATGTTTCAGCTGTATATTTATCTGCCTGATTAGTCTGTCTCAGCTGTATATTTATCTGTGTGATCAGTCTGTGATATTTCAGCTGTATATTTATCTGCCTGATCAGTATGCTTCAGCTGTATATTTATCTGCCTGATCAGTCTGTGATGTTTCAGCTGTATATTTATGTGCCTGATCAGTTTGTCTCAGCTGTATATTTATCTGCCTGATCAGTCTGTCTCAGCTGTATATTTGTCTGCCTGATCAGTCTGTCTCAGCTGTATATCTGCCTGATCAGTCTGTGATGTTTTAGCTGTATATTTATCTGCCTGATCAGTTTGTCTCAGCTGTATATTTATCTGCCTGATCAGTCTGTCTCAGCTGTATATTTATCTGCCTGATCAGTCTGTCTCAGCTGTATATTTATCTGTCTGATCAGTCTGTCATGTCTCAGCTGTATATTTATCTGTCTGATCAGTCTGTGATGTTTCAGCTGTATATTTATCTGCCTGATCAGTCTGTTTCAGCTGTATATTTATCTGCCTGATCAGTCTGTCTCAGCTGTATATTTATCTGCCTGATCAGTCTGCCTCAGCTGTATATTTATCTGTCTGATCAGTCTGTTTCAGCTGTATATTTATCTGTCTGATCAGTCTGTGTCAGCTGTATATTTATCTGCCTGATCAGTCTGTGATATTTCAGCTGTATATTTATCTGCCTGATCAGTCTGTCTCAGCTGTATATTTATCTGCCTGATTAGTCTGTCTCAGCTGTATATTTATCTGTCTGATCAGTCTGTGATGTTTCAGCTGTATATTTGTCTGCCTCATCAGTCTGTCTCAGCTGTATATTTATCTGCCTGATCAGTCTGTTTCAGCTGTATATTTATCTGCCTGATCAGTCTGTGATATTTCAGCTGTATATTTATCTGCCTGATCAGTCTGCTTCAGCTGTATATTTATCTGCCTGTTCAGTCTGTCTCAGCTGTATATTTTTCTGTCTGATCAGTCTGTGATGTTTCAGCTGTATATTTATCTGCCTGATCAGTCTGTTTCAGCTGTATATTTATCTGCCTGATCAGTCTGTGATGTTTTAGCTGCATATTTATCTGCCTGTTCAGTCTGTTTCAGCTGTATATTTATCTGCCTGATCAGTCTGATGTTTGTTGTATATTTATCTGCCTGATCAGTCTTTCTCAGCTGTATATTTATCTGCCTGATCAGTCTGTGATGTTTCAGCTGTATATTTATCTGCCTGATCAGTTTGTCTCAGCTGTATATTTATCTGCCTGATCAGTCTGTCTCAGCTGTATATTTATCTGCCTGATCAGTCTGTCTCAGCTGTATATTTATCTGTCTGATCAGTCTGTCATGTCTCAGCTGTATATTTATCTGTCTGATCAGTCTGTGATGTTTCAGCTGTATATTTATCTGCCTGATCAGTCTGTTTCAGCTGTATATTTATCTGCCTGATCAGTCTGTCTCAGCTGTATATTTATATGCCTGATCAGTCTGCCTCAGCTGTATATTTATCTGTCTGATCAGTCTGTGATGTTTCAGCTGTATATTTATCTGCCTGATCAGTCTGTTTCAGCTGTATATTTATCTGCCTGATCAGTCTGTGATATTTCAGCTGCATATTTATCTGCCTGATCAGTCTGTCTCAGCTGTATATTTATCTGCCTGATCAGTCTGTATCAGCTGTATATTTATCTGCCTGATTAGTCTGTCTCAGCTGTATATTTATCTGCCTGATCAGTCTGTGATATTTCAGCTGTATATTTCTCTGCCTTATCAGTCTGCTTCAGCTGTATATTTATCTGCCTGATCAGTCTGTGATGTTTCAGCTGAATATTTATGTGCCTGATCAGTTTGTCTCAGCTGTATATTTATCTGCCTGATCAGTCTGTCTCAGCTGTATATTTATCTGCCTGATCAGTCTGTCTCAGCTGTATATTTATCTGCCTGATCAGTCTGTTTCAGCTTTATATCTGCCTGATCAGTCTGTGATGTTTCAGCTGTATATTTATCTGCCTAATCAGTCTGTTTCAGCTGTATATTTATCTGCCTGATCAGTCTGTGATGTTTTAGCTGCATATTTATCTGCCTAATCAGTCTGATGTTTGTTGTATATTTATCTGCCTAATCAGTCTGTTTCAGCTGTATATTTATCTGCCTGATCAGTCTGTGATGTTTCAGCTGAATATTTATCTGCCTGATCAGTCTGATGTTTGTTGTATATTTATCTGCCTGATCAGTCTGTTTCAGCTGTATATTTATGTGCCTGATCAGTCTGTTTCAGCTGTATATTTATGTGCCTGATCAGTCTGTCTCAGCTGTAAATTAATCTGCCTGATCAGTCTGTCTCAGCTGTATATTTATCTGCCTGATCAGTCTGTGATGTTTCAGCTGTATATTTATCTGCCTGATCAGCCTGTCTCAGCTGTATATTTATCTGTCTGATCAGTCTGTGATGTTTCAGCTGTATATTTATCTGCCTGATCAGTCTGTCTCAGCTGTAAATTTATCTGCCTGATCAGTCTGTCTCAGCTGTATGTTTATCTGTCTGATCAGTCTGTGATATTTCAGCTGTATATTTATCTGCCTGATCAGTCTGCTTCAGCTGTATATTTATCTGCCTGATCAGTCTGTGATGTTTCAGCTGTATATTTATGTGCCTGATCAGTTTGTCTCAGCTGTATATTTATCTGCCTGATCAGTCTGTCTCAGCTGTATATTTATCTGCCTGATCAGTCTGTGATGTTTCAGCTGTATATTTATCTGCCTGATCAGTCTGATGTTTGTTATATATTTATCTGCCTGATCAGTCTGTCTCAGCTGTATATTTATCTGTCTGATCAGTCTGTGATGTTTCAGCTGTATATTTATCTGCCTGATCAGTCTGTTTCAGCTCTATATTTATCTGCCCGATCAGTCTGTCTCAGCTGTATATTTATCTGCCTGATCAGTCTGTCTCAGCTGTATATTTATCTGCCTGATCAGTCTGTCTCAGCTGTATATTTATCTGCCTGATCAGTCTGTCTCAGCTGTATATTTATCTGCCTGATCAGTCTGTCTCAGCTGTATATTTATCTGCCTGATCAGTCTGTTTCAGCTGTATATTTATCTGCCTGATCAGTCTGTGATGTTTCAGCTGTATATTTATCTGCCTGATCAGTCTGTCTCAGCTGTATATTTATCTGTCTGATCAGTCTGTCTCAGCTGTATATTTATCTGTCTGATCAGTCTGTCTCAGCTGTATATTTATCTGTCTGATCAGTCTGTCTCAGCTGTATATTTATCTGCCTGATCAGTCTGTCTCAGCTGTATATTTATCTGCCTGATCAGTCTGTCTCAGCTGTATATTTATCTGTCTGATCAGTCTGTGATGTTTCAGCTGTATATTTATCTGCCTGATCAGTCTGTTTCAGCTGTATATTTATCTGCCTGATCAGTCTGTGATGTTTTAGCTGCATATTTATCTGCCTGATCAGTCTGTGATATTTCAGCTGTATATTTATCTGCCTGATCAGTCTGTGATATTTCAGCTGTATATTTATCTACCTGATCAGTCTGTAATATTTCAGCTGTATATTTATCTGCCTGATCAGTCTGTCTCAGCTGTATATTTATCTGCCTGACCAGTCTGTCTCAGCTGTATATTTATCTGCCTGATTAGTCTGTCTCAGCTGTATATTTATCTGTCTGATCAGTCTGTGATGTTTCAGCTGTATATTTATCTGCCTGATCAGTCTGTGATGTTTTAGCTGCATATTTATCTGCCTGATCAGTCTGTGATATTTCAGCTGTATATTTATCTGCCTGATCAGTCTGTCTCAGCTGTATATTTATCTGCCTGATCAGTCTGTAATATTTCAGCTGTATATTTATCTGCCTGATCAGTCTGTCTCAGCTGTATATTTATCTGTCTGATCAGTCTGTGATGTTTCAGCTGTATATTTATCTGCCTGATCAGTCTGATGTTTGTTGTATATTTATCTGTCTGATCAGTCTGTTTCAGCTGTATATGTATCTGCCTGATCAGTCTGTCTCAGCTGTATATTTATCTGCCTGATCAGTCTGTCATGTTTCAGCTGTATATTTATCTGCCTGTTCAGTCTGTCTCAACTGTATATTTATCTGTCTGATCAGTCTGTGATGTTTCAGCTGTATATTTATCTGCCTGATCAGTCTGTTTCAGCTGTATATTTATCTGCCTGATCGATCTGTGATGTTTAGCTGCATATTTATCTGCCTGATCAGTCTGTGATATTTCAGCTTGATATTTATCTGCCTGATCAGTCTGTGATATTTTCAGCTGTATATTTATCTGCCTGATCAGTCTGTCTCAGCTGTATATTTATGTGCCTGATCAGTCTGTTTCAGCTGTATATTTTATCTGACTGATCAGTCCTGTCTTAGCTGTATATTTATCTGTCTGATCAGTCTGTTTCAGCTGTATATTTATCTGCCTGATCAGTCTGTGATATTTCAGCTGTATATTTATCTGCCTGATCAGTCTGTCTCAGCTGTATATTTATCTGCTGATTAGTCTGTCTCAGCTGTATATTTATCTGTCTGATCAGTCTGTGATGTTTCAGCTGTATTTTTGTCTGCCTGATCAGTCTGTATCAGCTGTATATTTATCTGCCTGATCAGTCTGTTTCAAGCTGTATATTTATCTGCCTGATCAGTCTGTGATATTTCAGCTGTATATTTATCTGCCTGATCAGTCTGTGATATTTCAGCTGTATATTTATCTGCCTGATCAGTCTGCTTCAGCTGTATATTTATCTGCCTGATCAGTCTGCTTCAGCTGTATATTTATCTGCCTGTTCAGTCTGTCTCAGCTGTATATTTTTCTGTCTGATCAGTCTGATGTTTGTTGTATATTTATCTGTCTGATCAGTCTGTTTCAGCTGTATATTTATCTGCCTGATCAGTCTGTCTCAGCTGTATATTTATCTGCCTGATCAGTCTGTCATGTTTCAGCTGTATATTTATCTGCCTGTTCAGTCTGTCTCAACTGTATATTTATCTGTCTGATCAGTCTGTGATGTTTTAGCTGCATATTTATCTGCCTGATCAGTCTGTGATGTTTTAGCTGCATATTTATCTGCCTGATCAGTCTGTGATATTTCAGCTGTATATTTATCTGCCTGATCAGTCTGTCTCAGCTGTATATTTATGTGCCTGATCAGTCTGTTTCAGCTGTATATTTATCTGACTGATCAGTCTGTCTTAGCTGTATATTTATCTGTCTGATCAGTCTGTTTCAGCTGTATATTTATCTGTCTGATCAGTCTGTGATGTTTTAGCTGCATATTTATCTGCCTGTTCAGTCTGTTTCAGCTGCATATTTATCTGCCTGATCAGTCTGTCTCAGCTGTATATTTTTCTGTCTGATCAGTCTGTGATGTTTCAGCTGTATATTTATCTGCCTGATCAGTCTGTTTCAGCTGTATATTTATCTGCCTGATCAGTCTGTGATGTTTTAGCTGCATATTTATCTGCCTGTTCAGTCTGTTTCAGCTGTATATTTATCTGCCTGATCAGTCTGATGTTTGTTGTATATTTATCTGCCTGATCAGTCTGTCTCAGCTGTATATTTATCTGCCTGATCAGTCTGTGATGTTTCAGCTGTATATTTATCTGCCTGATCAGTCTGTTTGTTATATATTTATCTGCCTGATCAGTCTGTTTCAGCTGTATATTTATCTGCCTGATCAGTCTGTCTCAGCTGTATATTTATCTGCCTGATCAGTCTGTGATGTTTTAGTTGTATATTTATCTGTCTGAGCAGTCTGTTTCAGCTGTATATTTATCTGTCTGATCAGTCTGTCTCAGCTGTATATTTTTCTGCCTGATCAGTCTGTGATGTTTTAGTTGTATATTTATCTGTCTGAGCAGTCTGTTTCAGCTGTATATTTATCTGTCTGATCAGTCTGTCTCAGCTGTATATTTATCTGCCTGATCAGTCTGTCTCAGCTGTATATTTATCTGCCTGATCAGTCTGTCTCAGCTGTATATTTTTCTGTCTGATCAGTCTGTCTCAGCTGTATATTTATCTGCCTGATCAGTCTGTCTCAGCTGTATATTTATCTGCCTGATCAGTCTGTCTCAGCTGTATATTTATTTGCCTGATCAGTCTGTCTCAGCTGTATATTTATCTGTGTGATCAGTCTGTGATGTTTCAGCTGTATATTTATCTGCCTGATCAGTCTGATGTTTGTTGTATATTTATCTGTCTGATCAGTCTGTTTCAGCTGTATATTTATCTGCCTGATCAGTCTGTCTCAGCTGTATATTTATCTGCCTGATCAGTCTGTCTCAGCTGTATATTTATCTGCCTGATCAGTCTGTCTCAGCTGTATATTTTTCTGTCTGATCAGTCTGTCTCAGCTGTATATTTATCTGCCTGATCAGTCTGTCTCAGCTGTATATTTATCTGCCTGATCAGTCTGTCTCAGCTGTATATTTATTTGCCTGATCAGTCTGTCTCAGCTGTATATTTATCTGTGTGATCAGTCTGTGATGTTTCAGCTGTATATTTATCTGCCTGATCAGTCTGATGTTTGTTGTATATTTATCTGTCTGATCAGTCTGTTTCAGCTGTATATTTATCTGCCTGATCAGTCTGTCTCAGCTGTATATTTATCTGCCTGATCAGTCTGTGATGTTTCAGCAGTATATTTATCTGCCTGTTCAGTCTGTCTCAACTGTATATTTATCTGTCTGATCAGTCTGTGATGTTTCAGCTGTATATTTATCTGCCTGATCAGTCTGTTTCAGCTGTATATTTATCTGCCTGATCAGTCTGTGATGTTTTAGCTGCATATTTATCTGCCTGATCAGTCTGTGATATTTCAGCTGTATATTTATCTGCCTGATCAGTCTGTGATATTTCAGCTGTATATTTATCTGCCTGATCAGTCTGTCTCAGCTGTATATTTATCTGTGTGATCAGTCTGTGATGTTTCAGCTGTATATATGTCTGCCTGATCAGTCTGTCTCAGCTGTATATTTATCTGCCTGATCAGTCTGTGATATTTCAGCTGTATATTTATCTGCCTGATCAGTCTGTTTCAGCTGTATATTTATGTGCCTGATCAGTTTGTCTCAGCTGTAAATTAATCTGCCTGATCAGTCTGTCTCAGCTGTATATTTATCTGCCTGATCAGTCTGTGATGTTTCAGCTGTATATTTATCTGCCTGATCAGTCTGTCTCAGCTGTATATTTATCTGTCTGATCAGTCTGTGATGTTTCAGCTGTATATTTATCTGCCTGATCAGTCTGTCTCAGCTGTAAATTTATCTGCCTGATCAGTCTGTCTCAGCTGTATATTTATCTGTCTGATCAGTCTGTGATATTTCAGCTGTATATTTATCTGCCTGATCAGTCTGCTTCAGCTGTATATTTATCTGCCTGATCAGTCTGTGATGTTCCAGCTGTATATTTATGTGCCTGATCAGTTTGTCTCAGCTGTATATTTATCTGCCTGATCAGTCTGTCTCAGCTGTATATTTATCTGCCTGATCAGTCTGTGATGTTTCAGCTGTATATTTATCTGCCTGATCAGTCTGATGTTTGTTATATATTGATCTGCCTGATCAGTCTGTTTCAGCTGTATATTTATCTGCCTGATCAGTCTGTGATGTTTTAGTTGTATATTTATCTGTCTGATCAGTCTGTTTCAGCTGTATATTTATCTGCCTGATCAGTCTGTCTCAGCTGTATATTTATCTGCCTGATCAGTCTGTTTCAGCTGTATATTTATCTGCCTGATCAGTCTGTCTCAGCTGTATATTTATCTGCCTGATCAGTCTGTCTCAGCTGTATATTTATCTGTCTGATCAGTCTGTCTCAGCTGTATATTTATCTGTCTGATCAGTCTGTCTCAGCTGTATATATATTTGCCTGATCAGTCTGTCTCAGCTGTATATTTATCTGTCTGATCAGTCTGTCTCAGCTGTATATTTATTTGCCTGATCAGTCTGTCTCAGCTGTATATTTATCTGTCTGATCAGTCTGTCTCAGCTGTATATTTATCTGCCTGATCAGTCTGTGATGTTTCAGCTGTATATTTATCTGCCTGATCAGTCTGTCTCAGCTGTATATTTATCTGCCTGATCAGTCTGTCTCAGCTGTATATTTATCTGCCTGATCAGTCTGATGTTTGTTGTATATTTATCTGTCTGATCAGTCTGTTTCAGCTGTATATTTATCTGCCTGATCAGTCTGATGTTTGTTGTATATTTATCTGCCTGATCAGTCTGTTTCAGCTCTATATTTATCTGCCTGATCAGTCTGTCTCAGCTGTATATTTATCTGCCTGATCAGTCTGTCTCAGCTGTATATTTATCTGCCTGATCAGTCTGTCTCAGCTGTATATTTATCTGCCTGATCAGTCTGTCTCAGCTGTATATTTATCTGCCTGATCAGTCTGTCTCAGCTGTATATTTATCTGCCTGATCAGTCTGTTTCAGCTGTATATTTATCTGCCTGATCAGTCTGTGATGTTTCAGCTGTATATTTATCTGCCTGATCAGTCTGTCTCAGCTGTATATTTATCTGTCTGATCAGTCTGTCTCAGCTGTATATTTATCTGCCTGATCAGTCTGTCTCAGCTGTATATTTATCTGCCTAATCAGTCTGTCTCAGCTGTATATTTATCTGTCTGATCAGTCTGTGATGTTTCAGCTGTATATTTATCTGCCTGATCAGTCTGTTTCAGCTGTATATTTATCTGCCTGATCAGTCTGTGATGTTTTAGCTGCATATTTATCTGCCTGATCAGTCTGTGAAATTTCAGCTGTATATTTATCTGCCTGATCAGTCTGTGATATTTCAGCTGTATATTTATCTGCCTGATCAGTCTGTAATATTTCAGCTGTATATTTATCTGCCTGATCAGTCTGTCTCAGCTGTATATTTATCTGCCTGACCAGTCTGTCTCAGCTGTATATTTATCTGCCTGATTAGTCTGTCTCAGCTGTATATTTATCTGTCTGATCAGTCTGTGATGTTTCAGCTGTATATTTGTCTGCCTGATCAGTCTGTCTCAGCTGTATATTTATCTGCCTGATCAGTCTGTCTCAGCTGTATATTTATCTGCCTGATCAGTCTGTCTCAGCTGTATATTTATCTGCCTGATCAGTCTGATGTTTGTTGTATATTTATCTGTCTGATCAGTCTGTTTCAGCTGTATATTTATCTGTCTGATCAGTCTGTGATGTTTCAGCTGTATATTTATCTGCCTGATCAGTCTGTTTCAGCTGTATATTTATCTGCCTGATCAGTCTGTGATGTTTTAGCTGCATATTTATCTGCCTGATCAGTGTGTGATATTTCAGCTGTATATTTATCTGCCTGATCAGTCTGTGATATTTCAGCTGTATATTTATCTGCCTGATCAGTCTGTAATATTTCAGCTGTATATTTGTCTGCCTGATCAGTCTGTCTCAGCTGTATATTTATCTGCCTGATCAGTCTGTCTCAGCTGTATATTTATCTGCCTGACCAGTCTGTCTCAGCTGTATATTTATCTGCCTGATCAGTCTGTGATGTTTCAGCTGTATATTTGTCTGCCTGATCAGTCTGTCTCAGCTGTATATTTATCTGCCTGATCAGTCTGTGATATTTCAGCTGTATATTTATGTGCCTGATCAGTCTGTCTCAGCTGTATATTTATCTGCCTGATCAGTCTGTCTCAGCTGTATATTTATCTGCCTGATCAGTCTGTCTCAGCTGTATATTTATCTGCCTGATTAGTCTGTCTCAGCTGTATATTTATCTGTCTGATCAGTCTGTGATGTTTCAGCTGTATATTTATCTGCCTGATCAGTCTGTGATGTTTCAGCTGTATATTTATCTGCCTGATCAGTCTGTCTCAGCTGTATATTTATCTGCCTGATTAGTCTGTCTCAGCTGTATATTTATCTGTCTGATCAGTCTGTGATATTTCAGCTGTATATTTATCTGCCTGATCAGTATGCTTCAGCTGTATATTTATCTGCCTGATCAGTCTGTGATGTTTCAGCTGTATAATTATGTGCCTGATCAGTTTGTCTCAGCTGTATATTTATCTGCCTGATCAGTCTGTCTCAGCTGTATATTTGTCTGCCTGATCAGTCTGTCTCAGCTGTATATCTGCCTGATCAGTCTGTGATGTTTTAGCTGTATATTTATCTGCCTGATCAGTTTGTCTCAGCTGTATATTTATCTGCCTGATCAGTCTGTCTCAGCTGTATATTTATCTGCCTGATCAGTCTGTCTCAGCTGTATATTTATCTGCCTGATCAGTCTGTCTCAGCTGTATATTTATCTGCCTGATCAGTCTGTTTCTGCTTTATATCTGCCTGATCAGTCTGTGATGTTTCAGCTGTATATTTATCTGCCTGATCAGTCTGTCTCAGCTGTATATTTATCTGTCTGATCAGTCTGTGATGTTTCAGCTGTATATTTATCTGCCTAATCAGTCTGTTTCAGCTGTATATTTATCTGCCTGATCAGTCTGTGATGTTTCAGCTGTATAATTATGTGCCTGATCAGTTTGTCTCAGCTGTATATTTATCTGCCTGATCAGTCTGTCTCAGCTGTATATTTGTCTGCCTGATCAGTCTGTCTCAGCTGTATATCTGCCTGATCAGTCTGTGATGTTTTAGCTGTATATTTATCTGCCTGATCAGTTTGTCTCAGCTGTATATTTATCTGCCTGATCAGTCTGTCTCAGCTGTATATTTATCTGCCTGATCAGTCTGTCTCAGCTGTATATTTATCTGCCTGATCAGTCTGTTTCTGCTTTATATCTGCCTGATCAGTCTGTGATGTTTCAGCTGTATATTTATCTGCCTGATCAGTCTGTCTCAGCTGTATATTTATCTGTCTGATCAGTCTGTGATGTTTCAGCTGTATATTTATCTGCCTAATCAGTCTGTTTCAGCTGTATATTTATCTGCCTGATCAGTCTGTGATGTTTTAGCTGCATATTTATCTGCCTAATCAGTCTGATGTTTGTTGTATATTTATCTGCCTAATCAGTCTGTTTCAGCTGTATATTTATCTGCCTGATCAGTCTGTGATGTTTCAGCTGAATATTTATCTGCCTGATCAGTCTGATGTTTGTTGTATATTTATCTGCCTGATCAGTCTGTTTCAGCTGTATATTTATCTGCCTGATCAGTCTGTTTCAGCTGTATATTTATGTGCCTGATCAGTTTGTCTCAGCTGTAAATTAATCTGCCTGATCAGTCTGTCTCAGCTGTATATTTATCTGCCTGATCAGTCTGTGATGTTTCAGCTGTATATTTATCTGCCTGATCAGTCTGTCTCAGCTGTATATTTATCTGTCTGATCAGTCTGTGATGTTTCAGCTGTATATTTATCTGCCTGATCAGTCTGTCTCAGCTGTAAATTTATCTGCCTGATCAGTCTGTCTCAGCTGTATATTTATCTGTCTGATCAGTCTGTGATATTTCAGCTGTATATTTATCTGCCTGATCAGTCTGCTTCAGCTGTATATTTATCTGCCTGATCAGTCTGTGATGTTTCAGCTGTATATTTATGTGCCTGATCAGTTTGTCTCAGCTGTATATTTATCTGCCTGATCAGTCTGTCTCAGCTGTATATTTATCTGCCTGATCAGTCTGTGATGTTTCAGCTGTATATTTATCTGCCTGATCAGTCTGATGTTTGTTATATATTTATCTGCCTGATCAGTCTGTCTCAGCTGTATATTTATCTGTCTGATCAGTCTGTGATGTTTCAGCTGTATATTTATCTGCCTGATCAGTCTGTTTCAGCTCTATATTTATCTGCCTGATCAGTCTGTCTCAGCTGTATATTTATCTGCCTGATCAGTCTGTTTCAGCTCTATATTTATCTGCCTGATCAGTCTGTCTCAGCTGTATATTTATCTGCCTGATCAGTCTGTCTCAGCTGTATATTTATCTGCCTGATCAGTCTGTCTCAGCTGTATATTTATCTGCCTGATCAGTCTGTCTCAGCTGTATATTTATCTGCCTGATCAGTCTGTCTCAGCTGTATATTTATCTGCCTGATCAGTCTGTTTCAGCTGTATATTTATCTGCCTGATCAGTCTGTGATGTTTCAGCTGTATATTTATCTGCCTGATCAGTCTGTCTCAGCTGTATATTTATCTGCCTGATCAGTCTGTCTCAGCTGTATATTTATCTGCCTGATCAGTCTGTCTCAGCTGTATATTTATCTGTCTGATCAGTCTGTGATGTTTCAGCTGTATATTTATCTGCCTGATCAGTCTGTTTCAGCTGTATATTTATCTGCCTGATCAGTCTGTGATATTTCAGCTGTATATTTATCTGCCTGATCAGTCTGTAATATTTCAGCTGTATATTTATCTGCCTGATCAGTCTGTCTCAGCTGTATATTTATCTGCCTGACCAGTCTGTCTCAGCTGTATATTTATCTGCCTGATTAGTCTGTCTCAGCTGTATATTTATCTGTCTGATCAGTCTGTGATGTTTCAGCTGTATATTTGTCTGCCTGATCAGTCTGTCTCAGCTGTATATTTATCTGCCTGATCAGTCTGTCTCAGCTGTATATTTATCTGCCTGATCAGTCTGTCTCAGCTGTATATTTATCTGCCTGATCAGTCTGATGTTTGTTGTATATTTATCTGTCTGATCAGTCTGTTTCAGCTGTATATTTATCTGTCTGATCAGTCTGTGATGTTTCAGCTGTATATTTATCTGCCTGATCAGTCTGTTTCAGCTGTATATTTATCTGCCTGATCAGTCTGTTTCAGCTGTATATTTATCTGCCTGATCAGTCTGTGATGTTTTAGCTGCATATTTATCTGCCTGATCAGTCTGTGATATTTCAGCTGTATATTTATCTGCCTGATCAGTCTGTGATATTTCAGCTGTATATTTATCTGCCTGATCAGTCTGTAATATTTCAGCTGTATATTTATCTGCCTGATCAGTCTGTCTCAGCTGTATATTTATCTGCCTGACCAGTCTGTCTCAGCTGTATATTTATCTGCCTGATTAGTCTGTCTCAGCTGTATATTTATCTGTCTGATCAGTCTGTGATGTTTCAGCTGTATATTTGTCTGCCTGATCAGTCTGTCTCAGCTGTATATTTATCTGCCTGATCAGTCTGTGATATTTCAGCTGTATATTTATCTGCCTGATCAGTCTGTTTCAGCTGTATATTTATGTGCCTGATCAGTCTGTCTCAGCTGTATATTTATCTGCCTGATCAGTCTGTCTCAGCTGTATATTTATCTGCCTGATCAGTCTGTCTCAGCTGTATATTTATCTGCCTGATCAGTCTGTCTCAGCTGTATATTTATCTGCCTGATCAGTCTGTGATGTTTCAGCTGTATATTTATCTGCCTGATCAGTCTGTGATGTTTCAGCTGTATATTTATCTGCCTGATCAGTCTGTCTCAGCTGTATATTTATCTGCCTGATCAGTCTGTCTCAGCTGTATATTTATCTGTCTGATCAGTCTGTGATGTTTCAGCTGTATATTTATCTGCCTGATCAGTCTGTGATGTTTCAGCTGTATATTTATCTGCCTGATTAGTCTGTCTCAGCTGTATATTTATCTGTCTGATCAGTCTGTGATATTTCAGCTGTATATTTATCTGCCTGATCAGTATGCTTCAGCTGTATATTTATCTGCCTGATCAGTCTGTGATGTTTCAGCTGTATATTTATGTGCCTGATCAGTTTGTCTCAGCTGTATATTTATCTGCCTGATCAGTCTGTCTCAGCTGTATATTTGTCTGCCTGATCAGTCTGTCTCAGCTGTATATCTGCCTGATCAGTCTGTGATGTTTTAGCTGTATATTTATCTGCCTGATCAGTTTGTCTCAGCTGTATATTTATCTGCCTGATCAGTCTGTCTCAGCTGTATATTTATCTGCCTGATCAGTCTGTCTCAGCTGTATATTTATCTGTCTGATCAGTCTGTCATGTCTCAGCTGTATATTTATCTGTCTGATCAGTCTGTGATGTTTCAGCTGTATATTTATCTGCCTGATCAGTCTGTCTCAGCTGTATATCTATCTGCCTGATCAGTCTGTCTCAGCTGTATATTTATCTGCCTGATCAGTCTGTCTCAGCTGTATATTTATCTGCCTGATCAGTCTGCCTCAGCTGTATATTTATCTGTCTGATCAGTCTGTTTCAGCTGTATATTTATCTGTCTGATCAGTCTGTGTCAGCTGTATATTTATCTGCCTGATCAGTCTGTGATATTTCAGCTGTATATTTATCTGCCTGATCAGTCTGTCTCAGCTGTATATTTATCTGCCTGATTAGTCTGTCTCAGCTGTATATTTATCTGTCTGATCAGTCTGTGATGTTTCAGCTGTATATTTGTCTGCCTCATCAGTCTGTCTCAGCTGTATATTTATCTGCCTGATCAGTCTGTTTCAGCTGTATATTTATCTGCCTGATCAGTCTGTGATATTTCAGCTGTATATTTATCTGCCTGATCAGTCTGCTTCAGCTGTATATTTATCTGCCTGATCAGTCTGCTTCAGCTGTATATTTATCTGCCTGTTCAGTCTGTCTCAGCTGTATATTTTTCTGTCTGATCAGTCTGTGATGTTTCAGCTGTATATTTATCTGCCTGATCAGTCTGTTTCAGCTGTATATTTATCTGCCTGATCAGTCTGTGATGTTTTAGCTGCATATTTATCTGCCTGTTCAGTCTGTTTCAGCTGTATATTTATCTGCCTGATCAGTCTGATGTTTGTTGTATATTTATCTGCCTGATCAGTCTTTCTCAGCTGTATATTTATCTGCCTGATCAGTCTGTGATGTTTCAGCTGTATATTTATCTGCCTGATCAGTCTGATGTTTGTTATATATTTATCTGCCTGATCAGACTGATCAGGCAGATAAATATACAGCTGAAACATCACAGACTGATCAGGCAGATAAATATACAGCTGAGACAGACTGATCAGGCAGATAAATATACAGCTGAATATTTATCTGCCTGATCAGTCTGTTTCAGCTGTATATTTATCTGCCTGATCAGTCTGTCTCAGCTGTATATTTATCTGCCTGATCAGTCTGTGATGTTTTAGTTGTATATTTATCTGTCTGAGCAGTCTGTTTCAGCTGTATATTTATCTGTCTGATCAGTCTGTCTCAGCTGTATATTTATCTGCCTGATCAGTCTGTTTCAGCTGTATATTTATTTGTCTGATCAGTCTGTGATGTTTCAGCTGTATATTTATCTGCCTGATCAGTCTGTTTCAGCTGTATATTTATCTGCCTGATCAGTCTGTCTCAGCTGTATATTTATCTGCCTGATCAGTCTGTCTCAGCTGTATATTTATTTGCCTGATCAGTCTGTCTCAGCTGTATATTTATCTGTCTGATCAGTCTGTGATGTTTCAGCTGTATATTTATCTGCCTGATCAGTCTGATGTTTGTTGTATATTTATCTGTCTGATCAGTCTGTTTCAGCTGTATATTTATCTGCCTGATCAGTCTGTCTCAGCTGTATATTTATCTGCCTGATCAGTCTGTCATGTTTCAGCTGTATATTTATCTGCCTGTTCAGTCTGTCTCAACTGTATATTTATCTGTCTGATCAGTCTGTGATGTTTCAGCTGTATATTTATCTGCCTGATCAGTCTGTTTCAGCTGTATATTTATCTGCCTGATCAGTCTGTGATGTTTTAGCTGCATATTTATCTGCCTGATCAGTCTGTGATATTTCAGCTGTATATTTATCTGCCTGATCAGTCTGTGATATTTCAGCTGTATATTTATCTGCCTGATCAGTCTGTCTCAGCTGTATATTTATGTGCCTGATCAGTCTGTTTCAGCTGTATATTTATCTGACTGATCAGTCTGTCTTAGCTGTATATTTATCTGTCTGATCAGTCTGTTTCAGCTGTATATTTATCTGCCTGATCAGTCTGTGATATTTCAGCTGTATATTTATCTGCCTGATCAGTCTGTCTCAGCTGTATATTTATCTGCCTGATTAGTCTGTCTCAGCTGTATATTTATCTGTCTGATCAGTCTGTGATGTTTCAGCTGTATATTTGTCTGCCTGATCAGTCTGTATCAGCTGTATATTTATCTGCCTGATCAGTCTGTTTCAGCTGTATATTTATCTGCCTGATCAGTCTGTGATATTTCAGCTGTATATTTATCTGCCTGATCAGTCTGTGATATTTCAGCTGTATATTTATCTGCCTGATCAGTCTGCTTCAGCTGTATATTTATCTGCCTGATCAGTCTGCTTCAGCTGTATATTTATCTGCCTGTTCAGTCTGTCTCAGCTGTATATTTTTCTGTCTGATCAGTCTGTGATGTTTCAGCTGTATATTTATCTGCCTGATCAGTCTGATGTTTGTTGTATATTTATCTGTCTGATCAGTCTGTTTCAGCTGTATATTTATCTGCCTGATCAGTCTGTCTCAGCTGTATATTTATCTGCCTGATCAGTCTGTCATGTTTCAGCTGTATATTTATCTGCCTGTTCAGTCTGTCTCAACTGTATATTTATCTGTCTGATCAGTCTGTGATGTTTTAGCTGCATATTTATCTGCCTGATCAGTCTGTGATGTTTCAGCTGTATATTTATCTGCCTGATCAGTCTGTCTCAGCTGTATATTTATGTGCCTGATCAGTCTGTTTCAGCTGTATATTTATCTGACTGATCAGTCTGTCTTAGCTGTATATTTATCTGTCTGATCAGTCTGTTTCAGCTGTATATTTATCTGTCTGATCAGTCTGTGTCAGCTGTATATTTATCTGCCTGATCAGTCTGTGATATTTCAGCTGTATATTTATCTGCCTGATCAGTCTGTTTCAGCTGTATATTTATCTGCCTGATTAGTCTGTCTCAGCTGTATATTTATCTGTCTGATCAGTCTGTGATGTTTCAGCTGTATATTTGTCTGCCTGATCAGTCTGTCTCAGCTGTATATTTATCTGCCTGATCAGTCTGTTTCAGCTGTATATTTATCTGCCTGATCAGTCTGTGATATTTCAGCTGTATATTTATCTGCCTGATCAGTCTGTGATATTTCAGCTGTATATTTATCTGCCTGATCAGTCTGTCTCAGCTGTATATTTATCTGTCTGATCAGTCTGTCTCAGCTGTATATTTATCTGCCTGATTAGTCTGTCTCAGCTGTATATTTATCTGTCTGATCAGTCTGTGATGTTTCAGCTGTATATTTGTCTGCCTGATCAGTCTGTCTCAGCTGTATATTTATCTGCCTGATCAGTCTGTGATATTTCAGCTGTATATTTATCTGCCTGATAAGTCTGTGATGTTTCAGCTGTATATTTGTCTGCCTGATCAGTCTGTCTCAGCTGTATATTTATCTGCCTGATCAGTCTGTGATATTTCAGCTGTATATTTATCTGCCTGATCAGTCTGTTTCAGCTGTATATTTATGTGCCTGATCAGTTTGTCTCAGCTGTATATTAATCTGCCTGATCAGTCTGTGATGTTTCAGCTGTATATTTATCTGCCTGATCAGTCTGTGATGTTTCAGCTGTATATTTATCTGCCTGATCAGTCTGTGATGTTTCAGCTGTATATTTATCTGCCTGATCAGTCTGATGTTTCAGCTGTATATTTATCTGCCTGATCAGTCTGTCTCAGCTGTATATTTATCTGCCTGTTCAGTCTGTCTCAGCTGTATATTTATCTGCCTGATCAGTCTGTGATGTTTCAGCTGTATATTTATGTGCCTGATCAGTTTGTCTCAGCTGTATATTTATCTGCCTGATCAGTCTGTCTCAGCTGTATATTTATCTGCCTGATCAGTCTGCTTCAGCTGTATATTTATCTGCCAGATCAGTCTGTGATGTTTCAGCTGTATATTTATCTGCCTGATCAGTCTGTGACCTAGAGGTCAGTAAAACAGACACTGTCCATTGGGGTGGTGCTGAAGTTCACGAGTCCTCCTGTTTAATTCAGGTTCCTTTCAGAAGCGATGGAAACCTCACTGACCTCATTTCCTCCCGCAGCCACCACTCTGTGACAATATTTACTTTCTTGTAATTAGGTAACTTAAAGGGACACACTACTGTAAATATTTCTCCATTTAATGTGTTCCAAATGATCTATTTTACCTACTGGAGTGTATTACATTATCTGCAAACTGCTCCTTTAGTTTTATTTTATGTGAAATAGCCGTTTCCCAATCTCTTCTGAAAATATGAACACAGCTGTTTTCTATGTAGAAAAGCTATGTTAACAGGACATATCCATATAAATTAACCTCCCAGTGAGGGGGTGGGGGAGAGATTTTTGCATTTAAAATAACAGGTTTTACTCATTAACCCCCCCCCCAACCTGCTCCTCGCATCCTCTACCATCACCTCCTCTCATGCTAGACTACAGAACTTCTCCCGTGAGGCACCAACCCTCTGGGACGCACTTCCTTGAGCTGTCAGACTTTCCCCTAACCTCTCCTACTTTAAACGCTCCCTAAAGACCTTTTTGTTCAGGGAAGCTTATCACCCAACTCAGTAACAAATGAATTCCACTTGCCTAATAATTGCCCTCATCTAACTCCTCACTAACATTCTCACCTCCAGTTTCCCATCCTCCTACCCTTCTAGAGTGTAAGTTCCCACAGGAATAGGACCCTCAATTCCTCCTGTATTTGTTTGTAAAATTTGGTCCTGTGTCTTAAAAATATTGTATTATTGTTGTACTTTTAGCTTTTGGACCCATGGACAGTACTGCAGAATTTGTTGGTGCTTTATAAATAAAGATAAATAATAATAATAATTGTGACAAGTGGCATGTCACATTCAAAGGGTAATCAGGTTCCCAATGAAAACAGGGGGGGGGAAATCAAACTCAGGTCCTGCTGAGAAGGTTAAAATTAAACTTTTATGATTCAGATAAAACATGGTATTTAAAAAAAATCAAATTTAATTCTATTATCAAGTTTGCTTCATTTTTTTGGTATCCTTTGTAGAAAAGCATACCTAGGTAGGCTCGGGAGCAACAATGCACAACTGGGAGATAGCTGCTGATTGGTGGCTGCACATATACGCCTCTTGTCATTGGCTCAACAGATGTGCTCAGCTAGCTCACAGTAGTGCATTGCTGCCCCTGGGCTTACTCTTCAACAAAGGAGACCAAGAGAACAAAGCAAATTTGAATATCCTGAAATTTTAAATTGTTTAAATTTGCACAATCTGAATCATGGAAGTTTTAATTTAGATTTTTCGTTCATTTATAATCTGAAAATAGAAATACCACAGGGAAAAAAAAGCTCCACTAGTGTGTGTGGTTCCTCCTGTTCAATAACCAGATACTTCAGCATCAGTTGGGGCACCGTTAGTTTAACAACAAAAAAACATAATTTATGCTGACCAGATAAATGCCTTTCCTTCCGGATAGGGAGAGTCCATGGCTTCATTCCTTACTGTTGGGAAATACAACACCTGGCCATCAGGAGGAGGCAAAGATACCCCAGCCATAGGCTTAAATATCCCTCCCACTTCCTCATTACCCCAGTCATTCTGCCGAGGGAACAAGGAAAAGTAGGAGAAACATTAGGGTATAAATGGTGCCAGAAGAATAAAATAAATAATAGGCGACTTAATTTAGTACGTAAAACTGCCTTATCTGCATGAAAAATCAGATAAGGGGGTTCACATTGCAAAGCAGAGATCTCAGAAACTCTGCAGGCAGAGGCAATAGCCAATAAAAAGAGAACCTTCCAAGATAACAATTTAATGTCAACGGAATGCAGAGGCTCAAACGGAACCTGTTGCAAAACCCAAAGAACAAGATTTAGGCTCCAAGGAGGAGCCCTAGATCTAAACACAGGTCTGATCCTAATCAGAGCCTTAACAAAGGACTGCATGTCTGGAAGCTCAGCCAGTTTCTTGTGCAATAAAAAAACAAAAAAACAACAGGGCCGATATCTGTCCCCTCAGGTAACTAGCAGAAAGGCACTTCTCCAGCCCATCCTGGAAAAAAGATAAGATCCTGGCAACCATAACTCTGTACCAGGAAAAAACACACTCTTCACACCAGAATAAGTAGGTCCTCCAAACCTTGTAGTAGATACGCTGAGTAACTGGTTTATGAGCTTGAATATGAGTATCAGTGACACTCTCAGAGAAAGCTCTCTTGGCTAAGTCTAAGCGTTCAATCTCCACGCAGTCAGCCTTAGAGAATCTAGACTTTGATGAACAAATGGACCTTGTATCAGCAGGTCTCTGCGACAAGGTAACTTCCACGGAGGAGATGAGGACATCCCCACTAGATCCACGAACCACGTCCTTTGTGGCCACGATGGAGCAATCGGGATTACTGATACCCTGTCAGGGTATCTGTGAGTGTTATTAAATAATATATACATATATATATATATATATATATATAGTTGTCTACACCAAATGATTAATTTATTTGTGAGACTGTAACTACAACAGACCCCCCTCTCTACCTTAGACATCTAAGGATTCAAAAGAAAACATTTGGTTTCATTAGTTAAGGCAATCTATTTCAAAGAGATCTTCATCTATATGGCTGTGCTTCAAATTTGATTCCTGACATTCCCTCTGAAATAAGAGATTATCAGATAATGACCTCATGCAGAGATATACAGACATAATGACTGAATTTTACTGGATTTCTTTTGAAGCTTAAACAGGTTCAGAAAACCAGTTTTAGCTGAAGAAATGACTAATATCACCTAGGTGTTAAATTGTCCCTGCTGAGTTACAATCCACATTCTCATTTCCAGACAAACTGGAAATGTAAATCATGGTTTTAAAAACATGTGTCCCTTGAAAGCATAGAATGTCTTAAGGATTTAAAATGTCTCAAAATGAATAACAACATTATTTCTTTCATTTCAGACCTGCATCTGGGGTTTCATGCACGCAAAAATTATTAGGAATGTGAAATATGCTGTGTTTGTACGACTATAATGCCAGGATGTTAAATGCTATGATTATGGGGATAGCAAATAAGTAACAGTGCAAATGCTTATTAATATGATTAGAAATATACTGCTATTTCATATTAAAACAATCAGATAAATGGGATTATATGGTCCCATCTATAATTAAAATTGTAAGTGATTGATGCTGGAAAGTAAAGTATATTTAATGAACACTTTGGGATGATATATTAAACTGTAGCAATAATTGATGGTGAGACTGTATTTGTGGTTGTCTGCTGCCCCCTAGGGGTTTGAAACTGGTATGACAGCCAAATAAATTGACTATTGGAACACATGCAGAGCCAGATGAGCCAATCAGGGAGGCGTCTCCCAAATAACCAATCAATGCTAAGCATCCGAAGGGCCAATCGAGACAAGCTTCCGTGGTGTGTTTCCAAATAATCACCAATGATTAGAATAAGAACAAAAAGGGTGTGGTATATCACATGATATAACCTCATGCAATATAGAAGGGCTGTCTTTTGTCTGCTAAAACATGTGATTGAATAACTGCTGCATTAATATTGAGACACAATCACTTTAAGCAAAAAGCTGAGACTCCCTTCTTGATCTATGCAATAACCTTTCTTCATATGAGGTAATCTGAATCTATTTGGAAAAGACTGGAATACTGAATTGATTCATGTGGCAATGTATGACTGTTCTATATTTTTAATATTTTAAAGCAAATACATTAATTGTTGCTGCAGTCTAATTGAAGCTGATACATTTAAAAGAGCACAATTTGTTTTTTAAGTTCATGTCCATAGTCCTGTGTAGTTTAACTAGTCATCATTATTGCTAAATAATTTATTTGCTAGACAAAGGTCCGTTGTATTTCATATTTCTAAGTCAGGCCTATTATTGTAATTAATCTCTTTGGTGTGCATTAAGTTATTTGCAACTATATACATTTTAGAACTTGTCTTAATTGTAGCTAAAAAGAGTTTATTTCAGCTCAGAGAAATTGGCTGTTAAATCACCTTGTTTTATTGTTTAACTAAGCACTGTTAAAGTTAGTGATCCATACTCGGGTATTTCATTGTGATATTTTAATGTAATCCATTGTGAAAAAGATAATTTGTAAAGATATATTTTTATAAATCTTTGTATAGAATATAGTAACAGTTTAAGCTTGTATAGTTTGATTCATATCTGGTTTCTATAAATATAATTCAATGTGTTTATAACTTTAACTAATATAAAGAATTTAGGAATTTATATTAATTTTAATTGTTTTGTATATATGCATTTTATTTGGGGTTTGTTTTAAAGAATAATTATTAAATATATTGCATTATAACACGGCTATATACTGACAACCCGATCCTGCTGGATGCGGGCCACCACTCGAGGAAGAAGCAGTAATGGAGGAAAAAGATATATGAGTTTGAAGCTCCAGGGTACTGCTAGTGCATCTATTAGATCCGCTTGGGGATACCTCAACCTTTACCAAAGGGTAGCTTGGTATTGAGATGGGATGCCATGAGATCTATCTCCAGAGTCCCCCACTTGCCGCATATCTCTGCAAACACCTCGGGGTGGAGAGACCATTCCCCTGGACGGAAGGATTGCCTGCTGAGAAAATCTGTCTTCCAGTTGTCCACACCCGGAATGTGGATTGCTGACAGCAAACAGATGTGGGCCTCCGCCCACTCCAGAATCTGAGATACTTCCTTCATCGACAAGGAACTTCTCATTTCCCTACTGATGGTTGATGCAAGCCACCGAGGTTATATTGTCTGATTGGAATCTGATAAACTGGGATGAACCCAGAAGTGGCCAAGCTTTCAAGGCCTTGAAGATTGCCCATAGTCCCAAAATATTGATCAGGAGAGAGGACTCCTCCTGAGTCCACAACCCCTGTTCCTTCCTGGCACCCAAAACAGCTCCCCATCCAGATAGGCCACCAAGAGAGCAGTTCTCTCAACTGGCTGTCTAATACAATTTGTTGAGACAGATCTGAATGATCGCTGTTCCACTGCCTCAGCATGCACAGTTGTAAAGGTCTGAGACGGAACCTGGCAAAAGGAATGATGTCCATGCAGGACACCATGAGACCAATCACCTCCATACAGAGGGACTCAAGGAGGTCTGGAGGGCAAGACATGCCGAAGTTAGCTTGCAACGTCCCTGGTCTGTTAGAAATATCCTCCATGGATATGGAGTCTATTATAGTACCCAGGAATTCCACCCTGGTACTTGGGATAAGAGAACACTTTTCAAAGTTTATCTTCCATCCATGTGATCGAAGTAGACTGAGAAGGGACTCCGAGAATTCTTCCACAAGACGAAAGGATGGTGCTAGCACCAGAATATCATCCAAGTATGGGGTTACTGCAATACCCTGAGTTCTGGCAATGGCTAGAAGAACCCCAAGAACCTTCATAAAGATTATTGGAGCAGTAGCTAGGCCAAACATAAGGGCAATGAACTGGAAGTGCTGGTCCAGGAATGCAAACCTCAGGAACTAAAAGTGTTCTCTGTGGATTGGAACATGAAGGTAAGCGTCCTTCAGATCTATAGTGGTCATTAACTGGCCTTCCTGAATTAAAGGAAGGATGGACCTTATCGTCTCCATCTTGAAGGAAGGGACACTAAGAAATTTGTTTAAGCACTTTAGGTCCAGAATTGGGCAGAAAGTTCCCTCCTTCTTTGGGAACACGAAAAGGTTTGAATAAAACCCCAAACCTCTTGCTTAGATAGGCACCGGGTCAACAACTCCTAAGGAGGATAGATCCCGAAAGCACCATAGAAAGGCATCCCTCTTTTCTGGTCTGGTAGACAGATTTGAAAGAAGGAATCTGCCCCTTGGTGGATGAGATTTGAAGCCTATCTTGTATCCCTGAGATACCACCTCCAGGACCCACAGATCCTGTACGTCCTTGAACCAGGCGTCTGAATAAAGAGATAGTCTGCCCCCTACACGATCTGATCCCAGACCGCACCTTCATGCCGATTTATTTTCGGTGGGCTTCTTATTCTGCTCGGATTTATTCCAGGACTGAGTCGGCTTCCATGTACTCTTGGGGTGCTCGGGCTTGGAGGAGGATTGTTGTCGTTGGGATTTGTCGGAACGAAAATTAGAAGATTATTGTCCCTTAGACTTGTTCTTCTTATCTTGTGGTAGGAAGGCACCCTTGCCTCCGGTAACCATAGAAAAAATGGAGTCCAGGCCTGGACCAAATAAAATCTTTCCCTTGAAGGGAAAAGAAAGGAGTCTGAGCCAGAGGCCTTTGCATTTAGGCAAATAATTTGCATGTTTGCATCACAGATAAAATAATTAGCAATTCTCAGAGCTTTAATTCTGTCTTGAATATCCTCGAGGGAAGACTCCACCTCATTGAGTTCCAAAAAAGAGTCGCACCAGCAGGTAGCCGCTCCGGCAACTGCAGCCGCCGGTTGAAACAAAAAACCCCTATGTTGAAACATCTTTCTCAGAAAAGGTTTCCATTTTCCTATACATCGGCTCTCTGAATGAAAAACTATCTTAAAGAGGTATAGTAGTACGTTTATCAAGCGTAGATATAGCACCATCCACCTTAGGAATGGAGCCCCACAAATCCAGTTTAGAGTCCGGGACCGGGAACAACTTTTTAAAAGTAGACGAAGGGGAAAAAAGGATGAACCAATTCTTTCCCATTCGTTCTTAATAATGTTCACCATCTTAACCGGCACAGGAAAAGTCAAAGGAACTTTTCTGTCTTCGTAAACACTGTCTAATTTAGGTATCATAGGTTCTTCAGGCAGCGCAGCCTCTGGAACCTCTAACGTAGACTGAACCTTCTTTAATTAAAAATGCAAGTGCTCAATTTTAAATCTAAAGGATGGTTCCTCCACAGCAGGAGGCTTAGACGCTAAGGACTCCGACCCAGAAAGTTCACCCTCTGAAGCTACAGATGTTAACTCATCATCGGATAACTGGGACATAATTGCTAAATCCGATAAATATTTAGATGACTCCAAGTCAGGAGAGCTATGTTAAACCTTTCTCTTGCGTTTGTTAGAGCGAGGTAATGCACTGAGGGCCGCAGACACCACCGCTTGTAACTGCGCGTCAAAGTCTGCAGGAAGAAGGCCCCCTCCGGATGGAGGATTAGATGTGCTACGGAGAACTGCATGTGGAGTGGATAATGTAGCAAGGGTAGTAATCTCACTGGGACGCCAGGTCCTGAGAGGTAGACGGCTCTAAGAGCCTTAGCAGGCTTGTCTCCCTTCTTAGACATTATAACGATGTTAAGGCATGTGGAACATAATTGTGTGAGCGGGAAAACCACGGCCTCCTCACAATATAAACAGGTATGATTTAGTACAGAAGGAGTACCTTCTAACATGTCAGTCCTCCATAGCTCAGGTTTTACCCACAGAAGGACACAATTAAAAAGTTTTTTTATTATAGAAAACTGCACCATTATACTCCCAATGGCTGGGGCACTCACCACCTCCTAGACCCAGACAGTTAACAGAGGAAACGCTCTCCTCAGGTTCAAGTCTCAGCCGAAATGGAGGAAATGAACATAGATCACACCCGGTCACATGGAGTGCAAGACAGTACAAAACACACAGTCTATCAGCCCAGGAAAAAAATCACACAAAGCAGCATGTAAATAATTAATACACTGATTAATTAACCCCAACTGTTCAAAAAAAACCTTCAGAGGATATTAACCCTGGATCCTATCAAGGTATAAAGGAGCCACACTGTGACCCTGTTATAGCGTTTTATGTGTAAAAATGTAAACGATATTACCTCCAGGATCCATGCTGTGGAACAGAACACAGCTTCTCAAGTGTGACAGTCTTATAGCAGTGCTCCTGACTTGGACTTGAGTGAGAGAACGCAGGCAGTGAAACTCGTCAACACTGATTGCTTAGGACTAGCTGTCTGGATGGTTTTGGAGAAAAACTTTCCCTGCATCTCCAGACTCTAACTTTCATCAATACTCTCACTGAAAGGTTGACATTACTACTTAAAACTCCAGTCCTATGTCAAAGGGCAGATACCCTTTTTCAGGACTCTCCGAATCTTCTGACACTTCTCTGCCACCTCCTAACGTGACGAAAAGCAAAGAATGACTGGGGTAATGAAGAAGTGGGAGGGATATTTAAGCTTTTGGCTGGGGTGACTTTGCCTCCTCCTGGTTGCCAGGTGTTGTATTTCCCAACAGTAAGGAAAGAAGCCGTGGACTCTCCCTATCTTAGGAAGGAAAATTACTACACATTTTGACACATACACAGGCCTTTTTCTAGCTAAAATGTTTTTTTTAGACCACTATAATCTCTACCAGTTGTGTCTCCAACTGATGCCAGTGGATCCAGTTTTAGGAGAGGAATACCAAGAGCACTGCAGACTACTGGAGGCCTTTTGTTCCCCCTGTGGTATTATTGTATTTTCTAATTTAGGCTACAATTCTTAGGGTTAGTGATAAAAGCTCTTTTTTGTATATTTTAATTACGTAATAAAAGTTATAATTTAGATAAGTGTTCACCATTAACCCCTCATTCCGTTTCTTTTTGAGCGTTTGCAGTCATCCCGCCTTTCAGGGCAAGTGTTATGGACACGAACATTATTTTCCAGCACCTGTGTATATGGGGGGTGCATACGAGATAAAAGACCCCACACCTGCCTCCACAGTACATATAATCCAAAAAAAACATAATGGCAGCACACCAAAAGGTTCCAATTCTTCAAGGTTATTCAAAATTTTCCATATGAGAAAATGACGACGATGTTTTGGGCAATAACCCTTAATCATGTTGTTTTTGGATCAAGTGTTATGGACACCCAGCACTGCAGACATTTCTTAGCCCAGTGTTGTCTTATTGTAAGTTGTAGAGTTGGAGTCCTCACTCTAGGGTTAACCGGCGGTGCTGGAATAAAGGAAGCTTCTGACAGGTTTGAGAGTGCTGCTGAGGAAGGAAGAATATTATGTTTTTTTACTAAAAAAATTTTTAAATTTTTATTTGTTTTTCAAAATGATCCAAAAAGAAAACATATAATTTGATTCTGAAACACAGAAGAGAAGAAAGAAACTTTGAAGAACATAGACTATGAGCTTGCAGGCCCAAATTGATACAAAACATATCTTAAACACTATGCACAGATTATCTTCCCAACAAGGTATTTAATTAGACTGAAAGAACATGCTTAGCTCCACATTACCCTCATGCGGTACCTTATCATGTTTGTATTTCTTCTATTTATTTCCTTGCCTTAATTTTTTCCCTTCCGAGGCTTACAGCATTCTCAATTTATTTTACATAAAAAAGGAAACAAAGCGAAATTAGGTAAGCGTGAAGGGGATATTACCCCAAAAATAAAACATTACAGTCTCAAAGTGGTTGAGTACTGAGAGGGAAGCAAGGAAGAAGGGGAGGATAAAAACAAACAAAAAAAACATAAATTATGCTTACCTTCCTCTTTAGCTTGGGTATTGTTTTCCCAAAAATAATGAATGCAGCTGTGGACTTTTTCCATTTAAGAAGAAAAATATAAATTATGCTTACCTGATAATTTTGTTTTCTTCTGATGGAAAGAGTCCACAGCTGCATTCATTACTTTTGGGAAATAAGAACCTGGCCACCAGGAGGAGGCAAAGACAACCCAGCCAAAGGCTTAAATATTCACTTCCCTCATCCCCCAGTCATTCTGCAGAGGAACAAGGAACAGTAGAAGAAATATCAGGGTGAAAGGTGCCAGAAGAATAAAATAAGGACACCACACATAAAATTACGGGTGGGGAGCTGTGGACTCTTTCCATCAGAAGAAAAGAAAATTAGCAGGTAAGCATAATTTATATTTTTCTTCTTAAATCTAAAGAGTCCACAGCTGCATTCATTATTTTTGGGAAAACAATACCCAAGCTAAAGAGGACACTGAATGCCAAAACGGGAGGGTACCAAGCCAGAAAAACACAAACCATCCCAAACCCCGCTTCTTCAGAGCCGGGCAGAAAATTAAGAGTGAAAAAGGGCCTCACTGAACCAACACTCCACCAAAAGGACCGTTGCCACAGAGGCAGTACCACACTCCCTGTACTAGTACAAATACCCAAATCCCCCAAATAGAAAAGGATAAGGGAAGTCAACAGTATACCCAAAAGGTATAAAGTTTTTTTTTCTAAAGGAACCATCTCCTGTAGACAATAAGAGCCCAAGGATCGTACAGAAGCATAAAAAATAACAGCTGAAAACCAAGCCCTCGATATCGGAACTCAGAAAAAACTGAATAATGAAGATACGGTAGGAACCCAGTAAAAAATGCCTGAGTCCAGAAACTCACAGTCCTTGGTACAATTCCAAGACATCCGCAAGGAAAACTGCCAACAAGCAAATACCAAATAACCCACCCTCCCAGACAGAGGGCACCCACCAGGCAACTAAGGCGCCGGACTAACCAAAAGTCCACTGGCCCAAAGACCTGCAAACAAACAACTGATCACAGATCGTACCCCCAGACAGACCAGCCCAAGCAATGGCAAACAAGGTAACAAGGTAACCGAGGACCGACTCATGAAAGCGAAAGAGTAGACACAGCTACTCCATCTAGAGACACTCGAGAAGGCACGAGATCCAAAGAGAACTTGTGAGCCAACCAACTAAAGTCTCAACGTCGGCCAAGAGCCCAGAAACGAGAGCATCAAAAGACACCTGCCCAAGGAACAGGAGTGTCAAGGAAGAAACCGTGAGAAAACAAGGTTACTCCACTGTTCACAAAAGAGTCCCTCAGTGAAAACCCGATTGAGTCAGCATGCCTATCAGGAGTGGAAATAAAAACCTTGCCCTTGCAACCGTCCCCCTGTGAAGCCGGAAGCGCCACCGACAAGGGACAACAGGCGGCTGACCCCAGGGAACCACAGCTACATGGCTCCTAGAAAAGCTGGCCCAAGGAAAAACCCAGAACAAAGACGAAGGCCGAGGAACCCCGGAACGTTGAACTCCCAGGTCCAACCTAGGATCTTACATCCAATAACATCCCACGGCGGGATCCAAAAGAAGGAGCCAAGAACGATTCCTCGACAACCGGAAGATCATGATAAGTCCCCTGTATCCTAAAAAGGTTAAACTAAACCATCATGCAGGAACAGAAATCCCTGGTCCAAGAGACTGATAGACCTCCCAGGGAACATCTGGACAAAGCCGAATAACAAGAGCAAGAGCTCTGCAAGTCCCAACCCAAAGGAAAGAGATCACTCACAGAAGACCCATGCTCTAAAAGTAGCAAGGACTCTCAAGGACGTACAAAAATGCTTGATAATTTGTCAACCATGCGACATGAACACAAATGCGCTTGAGCAGTGCGGCTAATCCCCTACCAGGGATCAAGTGCCACCTCGTAAAACTACCCAAAGGGGGGAAGGCTGAACACACCTCCCGTGGATCAAAATGTAACCCATCAGGTTACCACGATGCCGAGCATCTTCAGAGTATAGTGTTCTGATCTAGCCTTCCAGCTAGTTATGAACCCTAGAAACAAGAGGACAGTGAGAACAAGCTACCCACAGAACACTGCAGGACTCTATACCCCTCAGGAAAGACCATAGGCGAGAAACCACATGAGAAAGGTCAGTAGGACCTATAGATCGCCAGACTACACTGTCAGATGACCTTAAGAGGAACAAAATAACTCCCGAATGGAAACCAGATACCTGAAGGTGACCCGTCCCCAAGGAGAAACAGAGATAGTCGAAAAGGTCACAAAACCAGAGACCCCCATTTTAACAAGTCCTAAAAGGACAAATTCCTAAGCCTCCAAAAGGCTAAACCCCCCTCTGACGGGCGGAAAAAAAGGCGCTAGGACCTCTATCCTTTGCACCACGAGGAAGGAATACTCCAGCTCCCCAAAAAGCTGGAACAACAGGGAGAGGCGCAGCATTTTAGCTGACCGGTCCCCCGAGAGATAGTTATCAAAAAAACAAACTGAAACACTTCCAAAAACCACTCGGACCCGAGAGTCCTGGTAAATGCTTAACTAGTAGCAAAAAAATACAAACATTCTTGTGAGAAATCGGCGCCCCTACCAGACCAGCTAAGCCGATAGTCGCCATGTGTCTGAAAGAGTCGCGTGACAGCAGAACTGAATCCAAGCAGGGCCAGCCTGCAACAGGGTTACCACTGCCAAGCAGACTATTCTGCTCTCAGAGAGAGGCAGAAAATATGTAAACGATTAACATGGAACTAACGTGTTCCTAAATATGTAAACGATTAACATGGAACTAACGTGTTCCTAACAACTTCAATAGAAGCAAAACCACGAGCATCGATCCAAGAAAAAAAAGTTCCCACAGGAACTATTAGAAGGAAAACCAAAAATCATCCTACCGGACAAAATTAGAACAACCGGTAACCCAAAGGTTAACGCCCAAACAAATAAACAGAAGGCCCGCAGGACCCACCTAACGGAAAACCTGTTCTACAAAACTGGGAAGGATCTTGATAACAAAACGTAGAGGAGATTATACCATCCCCCTCCCATGTCTAACAAGGTTGAGTCATTCGAAGAAAAACATAACCCATAAGGGTAGGGTCCCTCAGTAACTCGAAAACATTTCTGAGGAAGACACTAAGGCGAGCCCGTCTGTAATGAAAAACACAGCACTCTAGAAAGGTTACTCCCTCAGGGAGCTGCATATGTCCTCCCAGGGCCGAGAGACCCGGGACAATCGGGCACAAGCATAATCGCGAACAAACATCCGGACTCTGCAGTCGAGCCAGCCTCAAAAGGATGTAGAAACGAAAACACGCCACCACCTTCGGGGGAACAGACTCCCATCCAAGGAGGGAAAGACATAACTTGGGTTACCTGCATGTGTAGTATTAGAAGGGAGTGGTAGGGAACTCGCCTCCCAGAGGACAAGGCCCCCCGAGGCGGAAAGCTCAGCAGTCTCTTGAATACCCAAGCTCGAGGAACAAGTAGCTCTAGAACGGACTGAGGAACATAACTGATGAACCTGTGTCCAAGGCTCCGATTCACACTCATCACAGGACGAGGAGTCTAACCCAGAAAGTTGACCTGATTCAACATCAGTATCCTCCATAGTTGGATACTTAAAGTGGACTATAACCAAAATAAAAACAGCGCCAGACACCCCCAATGACTGGGGCACTCACCACCTCCTGTTAACCAGACCGCAGCAGACTATTACTCAGACGCCACACAGACAGGAATGCGGAAATGGGAGATATGGACGTAAAATGCCCGGTCACCAGGTGAACCGTACAGTCCAAAAAACAAAAGCGTGCCCAACCGTAGGGTCGCTTCACTTTGAAAGCCTATATGTTCCAAGCCAAGAGCCAGAAAAACACTAGGGTTAAATCACATAATAAAAACATGATTAACCCTCCCCCCCATGTTAAATAATCCCCCTCAGGAGATAATAACCCTTAATTCCAAGATACTAAAGGAGTCCCATTGAGACGCTGAAATTTACCTAACAAATGCGTTACACTGCAATCAGAGAAGGCAAATGAAACGATCTTACCGGAATCCACACCGTGGAACAGGAACACGGCCCTTCAAGTGTGATGAATAGTAGCATTGCCTCCGCCATGGACTTGAGAGAGGACAGCAGGTATTTTCTGCCACAATTGTCTGACTCTGGGACACCCCCATATCATGTGCATCAGGTCCGCTGCGAAGAAAGAACATTTCGGACATGCACAGAAATTCAAATTCCCCCATCTAGCTCCTTTTGCTGGGGTAAAATAAGCCCAATATAGTAGTTTAACATGGGACTCTCTTAAGCAACTATTGTAATAGATCTTTGAATAATCTCTCCATCAATATGGGTTGGCCATTTTGAGTGTTCTATTGTTGAGATAATTCTAAAAGATTTTGGTCTCCCCTTTTTGAAAGCAATAGCTGATACCATAATGAAATGAAATGTATGCCGCTTCTAACTAATAGAAACCACTTTTCAAAAACTTCCTTTTTCAATGGGACTTCCCCAGCGCCGGTATTACGAGTTTGCCTGTCTGGCCAAAAAGTGAGCGGTACAGCCTAGCTATAACTACAAAATCTGTACCGCCACCTGAAAGTGAGTAGTTATGGGTTTTACGTTACAAAGCTGTAGCATAAAACTCATAACTAAAGTGTTACAAAGTACACTAACACCCATAAACTACCTATTAACCCCTAAACCGAGGCCCTCCCGCATTACAAACACTAAAATAAAATTATTAACCCCTAATCTGCCATTCCGTACATCGCCACCACTATAATAAACATATTAACCCCTAAACCGCCGTACTCCTGCATCGCAAACACTACTTAAATATTATTAACCCCTAATCTGCTTTCCCTAACATCGCCACAACCTACATTACTGCTATTAATCCCTAATACGCTGCCCCCAAAATAGCCGCCAGCTAACTACACTTATTAACCCCTAATCTGCTGCCCCCAATGTCGCCACTACTATACTAAAGTTATTAACCCCTAAACCTAACCCTAAGCCTAACGTAACCCTAACCCTAACACCCACTAACTTTAACATAATTAAAATAATTCCAAATAAAAATTACAATTAATACCTAAAGTATTCCTATTTAAAACTAAATACCTGTAAAATAAAACCTAAGCTAGCTACAATATAACTAATAGTTATATTGTATCTAGCTTAGGTTTTATTTTTATTTCACAGGTAAGTTTGTATTTATTTTAACTTGGTAGACTAGTTAGTAAATAGTTATTAACTATTTAATAACTTCCTAGCTAAAATAAATACAAAGTTACCTGTAAAATAAAACCTAACCTGTCTTACACTAAAAACCTAACATTACACTAAAATTAAATAAATTAAATTAAAAAAATACATTTATCTAAATTACAAAAAATAATAAACATTAAATTACACAAAATAAAAAAGAAATTATCAAATATTTAAACTAATTACACCTAATCTAATAGCCCTATCAAAATAAAAAAGCCCCCCCCCCCAAATAAAAAAAAGCCTAGCCTCCACTAAACTGCTAATGGGCCTTTTGCGGGGCATTGCCCCAAATAAATCAGCTCTTTTACCTGTAAAAAAAAAAATACAAATAACCCCCCAACAGTAAAACCCACCACCCACACAACCAACCAACCCCCCCAAATAAAAACCTACCTAAAAAAAAACCTAAGCTCCCCATTGCCCTGAAAAGGGCTTTTGGATGGGCATTGCCCTTAAAAGGGCATTTAGCTCTTTTACATTGCCCAAAGTCCCTAATCTAAAAATAAAACCCACCCAATAAACCCTTAAAAAAACCTAATACTAACCCCCGAAGATCCACTTACAGTTTTTGAATACCGGACATCCATCCTCAACCAGCTGGGAGAAGTCTTCATCCAAGCGACAAGAAGTCCTCAACGAAGCTGGGAGAAGTCTTCTTCCAAGCGGCAAGAAGTCATCCTCCAGGTGGGCAGAAGTCTTCATCCAGACGGCATCTTCTATCTTCATCCTTCCGATGCGGAGCGGCTCCATCTTCAAGACATCCGGCGTGGAGTATCCTCTTCTTTCGATGGCTATTGAAGAATGAAGTTTCCTTTAAATGAAGTCATCCAAGATGGTGTCTCTTGAATTCCGATTGGCTGATAGAATTCTATCAGCCAATCGGAATTAAAGGGTAAAAAATCATATTGGCTGTTCAAATCAGCCAATAGAATGCAAGCTCAATCCTATTGGCTAATTGGATCAGCCAATATGATTAAAGCTCAATCCTATTGGCTGATTGCATCAGCCAATAGGATTTTTTACCCTTTAATTCCGATTGGCTGATAGAATTCTATCAGCCAATTGGAATTCAAGGGACGCCATCTTGGATGACGTCATTTAAAGGAAACTTCATTCTTCAATAGCCATCGAAAGAATAGGATGCTCCCCGCCGGATGTCTTGAAGATGAAGCCGCTCTGCGTCGGAAGGATGAAGATAGAAGATGCCGTCTGGATGAAGACTTCTGCCCGCCTGGAGGACGACTTCTTGCCGCTTGGATGAAGACTTCTCCCGGCTGGATGAGGATGGATGTCCGGTCTTCAAAAACTGTAAGTGGATCTTCGGGGGTTAGTGTTAGGTTATTTTAAGGGTTTATTGGGTGGGTTTTATTTTTAGATTAGGGACTTTGGGCAATGTAAATGAGGGCTATTAGATTAGGTGTAATTAGTTTAAATATTTGATAATTTCTTTTTTATTTTGTGTAATTTAGTGTTTATTATTTTTTGTAATTTAGATAAATTAAATTTTTTAATTTAATTTATTTAATTTTAGTGTAATGTTAGGTTTTATTTTACAGGTAAGTTTGTATTTATTTTAACTAGGTAGCTAGTAAATAGTTAATAACTAACTAATCAACCTAGTTAAAATACAAACTTACCTGTGAAATAAAAATAAAACCTAAGATAGCTACAATGTAACTATTAGTTATATTGTAGCTAGCTTAGGGTTTATTTTACAGGCATTTAGTCTTCAATATGAATTATTTAGGTAATAATAGTCATTTTTATTTAGATTTATTTTAATTATATTAAAGTTAGGGGTGCTAGGGGTTAATATATTTATTTCGTGTTAGTGATGTGGGAGGCCAGAGGTTTAGGGGTTGATAACTTTAGTATAGTGGCGGTGCGACGTTGGGGGCAGCAGATTAGGGGTTAATAAGTGTAGGTTGGTGGTGGCGACATTGGGGGTGGCAGATTAGGGGTTAATAAGTGTAGGTAGGTGACGGCAGCAGATTAGGGGTTAATAAGTGTAGGTGGGTGGCGGTGACATTGGGGCGGCAGATGAGGGGTTAATAACTAATGTAGGTGGCGGTGGTGTTAAGGGCAGCAGATTAGGGGTGTTTAGACTCAGGGTTTATGTTAGGGTGTTTTTTTCTTCCCCATAGACTTTAATGGGGCTGCGTTACGGAGCTTTACGCTCTGTTATTGCAGGTGTTAGGCTTTTTTTTTAGCCGGCTCTCCCCATTGAAGTCTATGGGGAAATCGTGCACGAGCACGTCAAAGCAGCGCTGGTATTTGTGTGTGGTATGGAGCTCAACGCTGCCATTTCGTCCGCAAACGCTGTTTTTTTGCAAATCTGTAATAGCAGCACTATTAAAGGTGAGCGGTGGAAATAACTTGCAAGTTATTACCGAGTCACTCATAACGCAAAATTCGTAATCTGGCCGATAGTGTCTCGCTTGCAAATATGCAAAAAAAATCACTATTAGGGAGATTGAATTCTAAATTTAATTGTATCAAAAGATTTAATGGATAATAAATTTGTCAACTAACGAGGAGATCTTGTTTAAACCCAGATTTTCCCATCTCTTAAATAAAGAAGACTGAGATCCTAGCTGGAATTCTGGGTTGCCTAAAAAAGTTTGGAATTTAGGAATATGTGGGTTAACTCCTATCATTGAAAACAGCTTCCATAGTGCTTGTATTGGCGTATAGATAGTTTTAAACTGTTTGATAGCTTTAGGTATGGATTTAGCTCTGCAGTGAATAAGAGAGATAGGAAGATATGGATACACTATATTACATTACAGTACGTTATTAGTAAAATAATCTGATTCCAAAATCCAAGCAGGTATTAACCGAGACAAGAACACTAAGTTATAGAGTCTCAGATCCGGGACAGCCAGCCCTCCCGATTCTTTTGCTAAAAAGAGTTTGTTCAGAGAGATTCTTGGTCTTCTGTTTTGTCAAATAAAGCAACGTAGTGCAGCATTAATCTCGCTAACGTCTTTTGTTTTTAGTAAGATCTGAGTATTCTGAAGGACATAAATAATTTTTGTTAAAAGGACCATCTTAAACAAAGCTATCCTTCCAGACAGGGAAAGTGGAAAATTCTGCAGATTTTTCATATATCCTTTAATTTTTTCTAAAACAGGAGAGATGTTGAGGTTATACCATAATGCTGGCTGAAGAGAAATGTAAATGCCTAGATATCTGAAAGCTTTGGTTACTGATTGAAAGGGAATATCAGTTAAAGAGTCTGGATTTTTTCTCAGCCACAGAATCTCTGATTTAGAAGCATTAACTCAGTAACCAGAAAAAGAACTGAATTGATCAATAATAGAAAAGAGTTTAGGAAAATTATTGTTAGAGTTAAATATACATAACAAGATATCGTCCGCATATAAAGCTATTTTTAACTCGGCTTGTCTTATCCCTCTAGTTGATGTCTAATCATAATGGCCAAAGGCTCAATCACTATGTCAAACAAAAAGGGGGATAGAGGACACCCCTGATGAGTTCCCCGCCTCAAAGTTATCTCCATGGATTCCAAATTGTTAACAATCAATTTTGTAGAGGGATTATGGTGTAATCTGTTAATGAAGTTAACAAAATTACCTTCAAAACCAAATTTAATTAAAGATGTTAATATATAATCATGATGGACTGAATTAAAGGCTTTGTCTGCATCGATTGAAATAATCGATGCGTCAGAATAGCCAGATTCCTTCATTAAGCCTTGTTCTTCTACTGAATTAAAGTAATCAATGGTTAGGAAAACTTCCCTGATTTTGGCTGCCGAGTTTCTGTTGTGAAGAAACCCTGCCTGGTCTTTATGAATGATGATAGATAGTACTGGTTGCAATCTAGAAGCTAAGATGGAAGTTAACAATTTATAATCGGTGTTGAGAAGAGCTATAGGTCTATATGAATCTTTCCTTAGCGGGTCCTTCCCTGGTTTCAATATTAAGATTGTAAAGGAAGCCAAAAATTGGATTAAACTGACATTCTCAATATAGAAATAATTAAAGTAAAGATTTTTCAAGTGGGGGACTATTTGTTGTAATAAAATTTTATAAAATTAGTTTGTTAGCGCATCTGGTCCGGGTGCTTTATTTAAAGATAGGTTTTGAATGGCTCTAGTTATCTCAATTTCAGAAATGGGGGAATTAATAGCATTTGTTAGCTCAGAAGATAAAGATGGGTAAGTGATTATCTCCCAGAAATTTTCCCTGTATGATTCGTTAGATTCTTTGTAAGCATAAATGTCTCTGTAATATTCAGTGAAAGTCTCTAATACCTTTTCGGGAGTTTTGGAAATATCCTTTTCATTTTGTATTCTCTCGATTACAGAGGATTTATTACTATTCTTAACTAAGGAGGCCAGTAACTTACCAGTTTTGTTGCAATGCTTATAATACTTAGCATAAACCTTAAGTTCTTTCTGAGTAGCCTCTTGTAAAAGAAAATAATCTATTTTTTAGCTCTAGTATAAGTGGTCCAATTTTCCAATGTTTTTGACTGTAAATAACAATTATATGAATTGACAACAAAGTGAGAAACTTGTTTCTCTCTCTATGTTTTCTTTTCAATGCCACATTATATGCAAGAATTTCACCTCTGAGGACAGCTTTACCTATTTCCCAGAAGACATCAGGCTTATCTAGGTATTCTCTGTTGTAATATACAAACTCATTGTATTTAGCCTTAAGCCAACTTTTAAACTTAAAGTTAGTAAATAAATATTTAGGGAAGTAAAAACATGGTGGATGCAACTTGTGATTTTTGTACTGAATTTGGAGAAGAATCGGGGCATGATCGGAAAGACATATCGGATAAATGGTAGTTTTAACTTGTAATCTAGCGATATTGTCATCCACTAGGAATAAATCAATTCTAGAAAGTGATTTATGAGCCTTTGTCAAACAAGAAAATGTCCTAGTGTCAGGGTTTTGTGTTCTCCATATGTCTCTCACAGCGAGATTCTGAAACACAGTTTAAATTCTAACCGGTCTCTTTTAGTTTTGGTTGGGTTCTTCTTATGTCTAAATCTGTCAAGGGGGTATTGGGGAGCCATATTAAAATTGCCACCGAGTATAACATAACCCTGCCTAAGTTACAATATCCTCAACTGGAGAGGGTCCCAAAAGTCTTTACAAAAGTAGTTAGGGGCATATACATTACAAATTGTAAAAACAAGGTTATCTAATCTTACTCTAATAAGAAGGCCTTCTGGGTCTGTGTCCACATGTAAAACTTTGTGGTTAATTTTTTCCCCGATTAAAATGGCCACTCCTCTCTTCCTGGTCAAACTAGGTGTGGCAACTACATTTCATACCCAGGAAATTTTTAGTTTTTTATTTCTTCAATATTTAAATGTGTTTCTTGGAGGAGTGCAATGTCAGTATTCAGCTTTCTCAGATGTGTTATGATGGCTTTGCTCTTAATGAGGGAGGTGATACCTTCTATGTTCCAGGAGGTGTTCAATGTTCAATGAAGTGGCTCTACTCATGACTCATCCCTCATGCTCACTATTCATGACCCTTAACCCATAGAAAAAACAAACAAACACATAAAAATGTTAAACCAGAGGACAAAATATTGTACCCTTTTTAACTAGTTCCTGAAAAGATTTTTTTAATTACCTGGGAATCTTCAGCATACTTAATTTTATCAAAAAAATAAACCTGATCCTGGACTTAAAATTTTAACCTGGCTGGGTATATTATGGTAGCTTGTATCCCTTGATTGATGAGCTTAGTGCAGAGTGGGGATAGCTCTTTTCTCTTAAGGGAAGTCTCGTAGGAAAAATCCTGAAAGAGAAAAATTTTAGATTCATCTAACAATATAGGTTGTCTCTTTCAATAGTGTTGCATAAAAATGGCCTTATCCTGAAAATTCAAAAACTTAGCTATGATTGGTCTTGACTTAAGATTTGTTTCCCCAGTCAAAGTTGGGCTTCCAACTCTATATGCTCTCTCTATCAAAAAAGGTGACTGAGGAATAGGGATACCTAGAAGTTGTACCAAAGTAACGGAAATAAATAAACTTCATACTTTTGTTCTTGGGGAGGCCTATAATACGGATGTTATTTCTTCTGGAACGGTTTTCCAGATCTTCCAGTTTACACTGTAGCTTGTCAATAGTAAGACTATTGACATCTAAATTAAATCTACAAGACTCGTGCGAGTCCTCAAGATCTGATATCCTTTTCTCCGCTTCCTGAAGTCTGTTGGAAAATTGTCTGACTTCGGTGGTAAGCAGTGAAATATATTGTTTGATTTCTATTCTGAGAGATTCGAATTTTGGAGTCAGAACTCCAGCAATGCTCTCAACTAATCCTTGCATATCCACGTTTTCATTACATTTAGTGACATTAGTGTTAATAGGGTGAATCTCAGCAGAAGTTTCTGTCAAATTTTTGTTTTTCCTCTCCCTTGATTTGGCAGCTATTACTGAAGAGGAATGTGGAGAGTGACTAGGTGATTTCAAAAATATATCCATTAAAGGTGTGATGGTGTGTTACATGAGTGTATAATCAAATATCGTGAGGAAAAAAAGGAGGAGTAAAGTGATAAAGTGAATATGTGAAGGGGAAAAAAAGGGGACAAAAAAATTGAATTAAATCAATTATTAACTTGTGATTTTTTTTTAGGAAATGCAGGTAGTTGGGGTAAAAGCTAGAGAGAACTCAATATAGATGATTTTTTTTCTCCCCCCCCCCTTATTCTCCCTCCTTTTCCTTTACCTTTTTCCTCAATCTTAAAATAATAGTATATTTTAAGATTGATATTTTCAATAAATTGCTCTAATGTTTGTCGGATATGCTTTGAAAAAAATGCCAAAGCTGAAAAAGATTTTAAGGATTTATATATTATTTATACCTTTCAACATTTAAAAAGTGAAAAAAAAAGGGGCAATCAGAAGTTAGTTCAGTATCTGAAAGGAAGGGGGTAACCTATGAGCAGCTTAAGGCACTAAAAAAACTCTGGAATGTTATTTTACACATTTTTTTTCTTTCCTCTCTTTTCCTTCCTCTTTCTGAGTCCTAAGACTCCGAAAAGGAGAAAAAAAAGATTGCAGGTAGGGTGAAAGACTAAATTACAGCAGAGTGAGTGCAGGACAATGCTATAAGCATAATTGCTTTAATAATCCACAATTACAATTACTGATCCTGCAGTCATGGTGCATATTGGTACTAATGAAGGAATCAGCGGGAGATGGAGAGTCCTAAATAATGACTTCAGGGAGTTAGGTAGCAAGCTTAAAGCAAGGACCTCCAAAGTAATATTTTCGGAGATATTACCAGTGCCGTGTGCTAACTCAGTAAGGCAGAAGGAGCTAAGGTCTGTTAATTCATGGTTAAAAACATGGTGTAAAAATGAGGGGTTTGACTTTTTAGAGCACTGGGCTGACTTTTCACTTGGGTACAATTTGTACAGTAAGGATGGATTGCACCTGAATGACATGGGTGCAGGTGTGTTGGGGGAAAGTATGGTAGCACATTTAGAGAATCTTTTAAACTAGGCTAAGGGTGGGAGCGTCAGTTAGTAAACAATAGAACAGAGAGATCAGTCTGTGAATATGTCACTCCCTTAATATCTCAAGGAAGGGATGTCACATTAGAAAGTTTAGAGGAAAGCACACCAAGTAGCAGCAGAAAGCACATAAAAATTAAATGTATGACAACAAATGCAAGAAGCATGACGGGTAAAATGGGGGAGCTGGAACTCTTAGTTGCAGAAGAGGACCATAATGTTATCAGTATTACTGAAACTTGGTGGGATGATTCACATGACTGGGCAGTTAACTTAGAGAGGTATACTTTATTTAGAAGGGACAGAAATAATAAAAGGGGTGGAGCAATCTGCATGTATATTAAACCTAACCTTAAACCTACAACAAGGGAAGATATTTATGATACAGGCGACAATGTAGAGACCCTGTGGGTTGAAATAAAGAGTGGGGGAAAAAATCTTAAAAAAATATTACTAGGAACATGCTACAAGCCTCCCAACATTAGTGACCCGGAGGAAATTCAACTACTAATCCAAATAGGAAAGACTGTTAATAACAGTGCTGTAATTATGGGAGATTTTAACTACCCTGATATAAACTGGGCCAATGAAACTAGTAATTCAGCCAAAGGGGATAGATTTTTAAATATTCTCAGGGATAACTTCTTGTCACAATTGATATAGGAGCCAACTAGGAGTAAAGCTATATTGGATTTAGTGCTATCAAACAATACAGATATAATATCAAACATAGAAGTCAAAGAACATTTGGGTAACAGTGATCATAACATGGTCACATTTGAAATCTCTTTTCATAAGCAGTGTCTTAAAGGTTTAACTAAGACTTTTAACTTCAAGAAAGCAAAATTCATCTATTTAAGGAAATCATTAAATATAAATTGGGACAATGTATTCTCTAATGAAAATAGGATAAATGGATATTTAAAACTTTGTTAAATAAATATACATATCAACAAATACCATATGGTTATAAAAATAAAAAATCAAATCCAATGTGGCTAAATAAAAATGTGTTAAGAGAAAGTAGGAAAAAACGTAGGGCATTTAAATTATTCAAAGAAAATAGTACAGACTCAACATTCCATATTTATAAGGAATGTAACAAAGCATGCAAAAAAGCAATCAAATTAGCCAAAATTGAAAATGAAAAAAATAATTGCAAAGGATTCTAAGTCTAACCCTAAAAGGTTCTTTAAGTACATAAATAGCAAAAAATCTAAGAAGGACAATATAGGTACATTAAAATGCGTGGAGGGTAGCATGATAAATAATGACAGGGAGAAGGCTGAGTTACTAAACCAGTTTTTTTCTTCAGTATACACAAGAGAGCAAACATTGGTTGATACTCCATACCATTAACTGAGTTATGTTTAGAGGATATCAGGAAAAAAACTGGATAATATTAAGGTAAATAAAACTCCAGGCCCAGATGGAATACACCCAAGGGTGTTAAGGGAATTTAGCACTGTTATAGACAAACCTCTACTCTTAATTTTTCAAGACTCATTATCCTCAGGCATGGTACCCCAGGATTGGCGTATAGCTGATGTGGTGCCACTCTTCAAAAAGGGAAGCAGGGACGATACAGGAAGCTATAGACCAGTTAGTCTGACATCAATAGTGGGGAAGATATTTGAAGGGATTATAAGGGATTATATTGATGAGCATATTCGTGTAAACAAGATTATGAGTTCAAATCAGCATGGTTTTAGGAGAAATAGATCATGTCAGACTAATCTAATTAGATTCTACGAGGAAGTAAGTAAAAATATAGATAAAGGGGAATCAGTTGATGTGATATACTTAGATTTTGCAAAGGCATTTGATACAGTGCCACATGAGAGATTAATGCACAAAATTAAGGGACTGGGAATATCTGAAAATGTTAGCTCATGGATAAATAACTGGATAAAAGATAGGGAGTAACGAGTAGTAGTAAATGGATCATACTCAGATTGGACAAAGGTAATCAGTGGAGTCCCCCAGGGATCAGTACTGGACCCTGTTCTTTTTAATATTTTTATAAATGACTTGGAGCAAGGATTAAATAGTGACATCTTTATTTTTGCAGATGATACTAAATTAAGTAAGGTCATTAGGTCAGAGCAGGATGAACTTTTATTACAAAGGGATATGCAAAATTTAGAAGTATGGGCAGGTAAATGGAAAATGAGATTTAATACAGGAAAATGCAAGGTTCTACATTTTGGAAGTAAAAATAAGCAAGCAACATATTTTTTTAAATGGGACAAGACTTAGCCAAACGGAGGAGGAAAGGGATTTGGGAGTAGTAATAGATAACAAGCTAAAGATGGGTGCACAATGCAGAGCAGCGGCTTCAATGGCTAATAAGATACTAGCATGTATTAAAAGAGGCATTGATTCAAGGAAGGAAAGCATAATTATTTCACTATATAAAGCCCTGGCAAGACCTCACCTTGAGTATGGAGTGCAGTTCTGGGGACCTATCGCAAAAAAAAGATATTGCAGAACTACAAAAAGTTCAGAGAAGGGCCACAAAGCTAATAAGGGGATTGGATAATTTAACCTATGAGGAGAGGCTAGCCAAACTGGGTCTGTTTCTTTAGAAAAAAGGTGCTTGAGAGGTGAAATGATTACTTTATATAAATATATTCAAGGCCCATATACAGAGATGGCAGAAGCTCTCTTTATTCAAAGAAAATTGTTTCTGACAAGAGGTCACAATTTAAGGTTGGAGGAAAGGAGATTTAAGCTCCTGCAACGGAAACATTTTTTCACCGTAAGAGCAATAAAATTGTGGAACTTATTACCAAAGGAGGTAGTGAATGCCAATACCCTAGATACATTTAAAAATAGTCTGGATATATTTCTGTATATAAACAAAATTCATGGATATGATTGCTTGTATTAAATGGGTCACCTTTTAGTGGGGTTATTTAAGCTTAACTGGAGCTTTTTGTAAGTATTTTAGATTTGTATAGGTTGAACTCGATGGACTTCAGTCTTTTTTCAACCTCATCTACTATGTTACTAATCTAGGCACAGGCAGTAAAATATAAATTAGACTTTTAGATGTGTCTCTGGCTAAGAAGGGAGAAAAAGGGAGTTCCTCCAATCTCTTCTTAGGTAATTAAAGTTCCAGTGAGGAATTGAAGACTGGATCTTGCCTTGTAGTTAATTTCTTCCCAGTTTTTCCTTTGCTTTATTAAAAAAAAAATTGCCTTTATTTTCCTTTCCCTCTTGCTTCTCTCTCTTCAGCACAATGATGGGAATGTATGGGTGAGGGAAAATATTCCGAATTATAGTGAGATTCCAGCTGTGACTAAGAGGATAGTTGAAGGAGAGTTTGTATCCAAATTAAAAAATATATTTCCAGCCAGTAATAATGAGGCTCTCCACTTCCTTCCCCTCTTCTTTTCTCTTCCTTGCTTCTCCCTCACAGCCCTCTATTCCTTATCGATAATCCCAGACTTGCATGTGGTGATGTGCCAAGCATAAGAGTTTTAGTATAGCAAGCTTTGTTATTAGTAGTTTGTGAGTTTTTAGCAAGTTAGATAGTTATAAGGCAAAATAACACCAGTAAGGAGCGACGGAGTAAGCAAGTTCAGCTCTTGAAAATGAAGAAAATCTCACCTTTAATGCCTTTTGTATTGATGGAGGGAAAAAGAGTTATCTTACTGGCAATGTAGTGTGAATCAACTATCCAATTATTCTCAGCCGGAGAGCGCTCCGGACTAAGGAGAGACAGGAACCAGCTGCTCCTGCTGACAGCAATTATCTCCAATGAAACAAACCTTCGGTGAGTGAAATTTCAGCTGTCACAGCCCTTCACGCAACACCGGTGGGAAGGGGAACATCCCAAGGCTTACAGCAAATGGTGGATCACTAGAGGAGGATGCAGCCGTTCAACCAGTAGCAAATACCTGTTGTCGGTTATTGGGGACCAAGCTATCGATCTCCCTCACGCAGCACAGTGGGACGGAGAGACCGCCTGGGACCCGATGGACGAACCTGCCTCTGGTACAACAGAGTGGCCCCGGAGGTCCTTTTACCTCCTGAATTAAAGTGTGATTGTCTTTCACTTGGAGAGTTCCACGAGCGGTTCCTCTGTCATCCGAAAAGCTTTGCCCCAGTCACATGGGCTAGAGGCGCAATTTCTCTGCCTAAGAATCAGTTGCAGGGGTGTGAGAAGCTAGCGTGACTTACGCTCTAGCTCCTCCTCCAGATCTCTCTGGCAGGACCAGGAAGAATATTATTATTGGACCATTAAAGTTGTGCATGAAAGTTTATTTTGAACTTGAATGTCCCCCTTTAATGCCTGAAGTTTTTCTGTAGTTGTTCCAGCCTTTAAAGATGGAGGCAGTTTCAGGATGGATCTCATGCTGGTAGAAAGAAGATAAAAAAAAAGCTGGATGTGGAATCTTTGCTTTGAAAGATCCTGGAGTATTTCTGTAGCTGCAGCTGAGGACTTTACTATTGGCCGTACTTACCAGCCTATTTTCCAACAACATCTAAGGAATATTTGCTGAGGGATTTGGCCCATAAATGAGCACTTTTGTTGCCTTGCACTTACAGGGGTCAGGAGTGGAGTAAGAGGATCTTTTCTGGTCAATTGAAATGCTTTTCGGTGTGGAATGGCTGACATGACAAGCATTTCTTACATGTAAATCTGACTTTTTGTCTCGTGTATCAGAATTGTTTATGCTCTTTTAATGATTACCTTAGAGCAAACTGCCTACATTATAATTTCTTTTATAATAATTTTGACCACTTTTCCTGTAATTGTGGATTTTCCAGTCTTGAAAACAGAGAGCAAATTGCATGTTAGCTTCAGTCTAGCCCTGCCATATGTATGTCACTGATTTGTAGTTTATCTTATCATTTCTGCTGAAGCCAAACAATGGGTATTTTATTAACACGACAGTGACAATTCCTGTCTTCTCCAGATGCAGGTCCAAACTGGCTCCTTTAAATAAGGATAGGCGTGGATGGAGTTTGACCATTGAAGAATAACTGCAGCAAACAAGGCGTTAATCTGTTCTAGTATTGTTCATAATCTTCTAATATGTTAATCAGTTGGAAGACTGTAGAAAATGCAATTACAAGGTTTTTGTAGATTTTTTTACTAACAAATTTCAAAGTTGTCACGGATACTGGGCTGCAGGGGCTGAACCCTTGTCCCCTGTCACGGATACCAGACATCTAATGCCCCCACCCCCCTACAACCTCACCCCTGTTTGTCAGTGGTTTTGGGCTCCTCAGAGCAACCACCATCTCTGGAGACTGTTTGTTTGCTTTGTGTTTGCTTGTTTCTGTGTTCAGAGAAGAGTTAGTTTATCACCAGGAAAACCCTCCTAGGCTGGCCGGGCTCCTGGAACTCCCGGTCGGCCACAGGACAGCAGGACACCCGCTAACTTTATCCCTGGTCGCTCCAGCAGCCCTTTGCCCAGATCTCCGCTATTTTGGGGATTGGTAGCCCATAGGGAGGAAAAGAGCTGTGGGAATTATCAGAAGGGAGCTCCTTTGGGAACTGGGGTTTTTGGACACCCCTAACTTCAACGGACTGTAACTCCGGTCCCCAGTAACGAATCATGCTGATTTTTGGACTGTGGAATCTGGGGACCGACAGCTCCACCGGGATCACCCGAAACCGCCACCCCTAGGTATTGGAATTATGTGAGACTGTGGCTCCTATGGAGGTGCCGGGCTGTCTGGAGGGGCGGGAATGGTGGGAAAATTGTGGGATTGTCCTTTGTGTTATCAAGATGAGCTATGTGTATAAAAGGAGTGTATGTTTTACAATAAAATCAGTTATTTTCACCTGAATGCTAGTCTGTCTGGTCATTTAGGTGGGCTCCAGCTAGAATCACTTTCCTGGGCTACATAGAAATCACTTTCCTGGGCTACATAGCCACTTGTTCCAGGCAGAGGAAGGACCCGGTTGGCAGCGCTACCCAGTCGGGGTAGCGGGATATCCATCACAAAAGTTATGTCTATTTCCACTACTCCTGGATCATGTGACAGCCATCAGCCAATCACAAATGCATATACGTTTATTCTGTGAATTCTTGCACATGCTCAGTAGGAGCTGGTGACTCAAAAAGTGCAAATATAAAATGTGCACATTGTTTAAAATTGAATGCTCTATCTGAATCATGAAAGTTTTATTTTGACTTCAGTGTCCCTTTAAATCTTTTCTGTAGATGCATCCCTTAGTATACCAGATGGCTCACAGTGTGCTAGAACATTTATAATTCAGAAAATGTATCATTAGAACAGTTTGAGAAACAGACAGATCTTTTTTTCTAGCTTGGCAGCCATTTGTCTGCTAACAAACAACAATTATTTAAAAGCTCCATGTACTTCTTACAAGCGTATAGATGTGGAACCTGTTGCTTGTCTGGTATTAATGATAAGTAATAAAGTACTGGGTCTAGTCTGTCCGTTTAATGATGATAGCTTGCGATTTTGGAAACATACAATCTTGTTACAAATAACGACCATAAGATGTCACTAAGTGTAGAATTCTCCCTAGATTTTACCGATTACCGGGCTTAAATTAAAGGCAAAATTAAAGGGACAGTATACACCAAATTTCATATAACTGCATGTAATAGACACTACTATAAAGAAGAATATGCAGATACTGATCTAAAAATCCAGTATAAAACCTTATAAAAACGTACTTAGAAGCTCCCAATTATGCACTGTTGATGAGGTTAGGCTAGGACGCCCAGTGAAAGGGGCTGAGATAACAGCAACAGCAGACACCCCCCCTCCCTACATATGAAAAGAAGGATTATTTAACAGGAGCCGCAGGAATCTGTAGACATCAGTATACATCTAAAACCTCTGGGCTTGGTTAGGAGTCTGAAAATCAGCACAATGCTATTAAAAAAAAAATAAGCAAAACGATAAATTTTTACAAAAACACTACTAGATGGACTATATAAATTAATCATCTACAAAACATTTATGCAAAGAAAAAATCTACTGTACAAAGTTCCTTTAAGTTAAAATGAGATTATATTAACACTTTTCAATATTTTATTGCTCAAATTATCACTAAATATATTTTTGTTAAATTATGCAATTAATTTGTGCTTTGGATAGCAGAAAATGCTATAACATTACAAAGTATTATGCTTCTCCCACCGAACTACTTCATAATACCACTGGGCTGGCAACATTTTACGTACAGAACACTGAAGTATGTGTAAGACATTCTATGTTCCTATTTTTAAAGCTTCAAGAAATATTTTAAGATGGTAAAGAAAATATTTCAAAGCGTTGGTTTAGGTCTGACAGTCCTAAGTTTGGACGCAGAGCAAAGTAAACGGCAGGGGACTCTGGGAAATGATCAAACACATTTAAAGATATTTGTATATTTTTTTTAAAACTTTATCTTACATTTTCAGTAAAAAAAAAGAAGAAAATTATGAAAAAAACAAAACAAAATTTAGACGGGTGCATGTATTCATTTATTTATCTTTTTTTTTTTTTTTTTTTTTTACAACAAAGCTGGAGTGGACTGTAAAAAATATATTTATTTGTGTCACTTCAACCATTTGACTCCCTATAGCAATATATACAGCAGACCCTATATATATATATATATATATATTTATAATTTTGATTTTCGACACATATCTATATTCAAGTATACAGATGTAAGGGAATTTAATTACATGGGAAATGTTCTTAATTGGCCATAATATTATTTTATTTAAAAAAAAAGTAACTGTTACGGTGTTAAAAAGTACCAAAGCAACTACTGTTCTCTCCAGTTGAAAAGGAGTTACGTTGTCTATATAGTATTTGGGACACCAAAGTCGTCTTTTTAGTGTACATTGGAGTGCATTGGAGAGCATTGAAGGAAAAAAAAAAGTTATTTCTCAAGAAGTTTTTCCATTTTCGGGTTGATAAAAGAGAAACCTTCAAATGCTGCTTGGTCCATGGAGTCAATGAGGTTTTTGTCGCTGTACGATAAACGCGGTTTCTCGCTTAAAAATTCACGGTCAAAGTTGTTATAGTCCCCAGGAGATTTCTGCAGAACAAGAAATTAACTCAGCATTAGTTTTACACACATAGGGCAGTAGGGACATTGGTCTGTTAGTGTCTAAAGTAGGATTACACAGTATATAACGGTCATGTGTATGCAGGATTACACAGCATATAAAAGTCACTCATATGCGGGATTACACAGTATATAACGGTCATGTGTATGCAGGATTACACAGCATATAAAAGTCACTCATATGCGGGATTACACAGTATATAACGGTCATGTGTATGCGGAATTACACAGTACATAAAAATCACGCATATGCAGGATTACACGGTATACAACGGTCATGTGTATGCGGAATTACACAGTATATAAAAATCACGCATATGCAGGATTACACAGTATATAACGGTCATGTGTATGCGGGATTACACTGTATATTAAAAGTCACTCATATGAGGGATTACACAGTATATAACGGTCATGTGTATGCAGGATTACACAGCATATAAAAGTCACTCATATGCGGGATTACACAGTATATAACGGTCATGTGTATGCGGGATTACACAGCATATAAAAGTCACGCATATGCGGGTTTACACAGTATATAAAAGTCACGCATATGCAGGATTACACAGTATACAACAGTCATGTGTATGCGGGAAAACACAGTATATAAAAGTCACGCATATGCGGGATTACACAGTATATAACGGTCATGTGTATGCAGGATAACACAGTATATGATGGTCATGTGTATGCGGGATTATACAGTATATAGCGGACATGTGTATGTGGTATTACACAGTATATAACGGTCACTTGCATATGGGATTACACAGTATATAACGGTCACGCGTATGCGGGATTACATAGTATATAACGGCCATGTGTATGTGGGATTACACAGAATATAATTGTCACATGTATGTGGGATTACATGGTATATAACGGTCACATGTATGTGGTATTATATAGTATATAACGGTCATGTGTATGCGGGATTATATAGTATATTACTGTCACCTGTATGTGGGATTACACAGTATACAACTGTCACGTGTATGCAGGATTATATAGTATATTACTATCACCTGTATGTGGGATTATAAAGTATATAGCCGTCACCAGTATGGGGGATTACACAGCATATAACTGTCATGTGTATGCAGGATTATATAGTATATTACTGTCACCTGTATGTGGGATTACACGGTATACAACTGTATATATACACTGTATATAGCGGTCACGTGTATGCAGGATTACACAGTATATAAAACGGTCATGGGTATGTGGGATTACACAGTATATAACGGTCACACGTATGCGGGATTACACAGTATTTAACGGTCACGCGTATGCAGGATTACACAGTATATAATGGTCAAGCGTATGCGGGATTACACAGTATATAACTAACTGTCACGTGTATGCGGGATTATATAGTATATAACCGTCACGTGTATGCGGGATTACATAGTATATAACGGTCATGTGTATGTGGGATTACATAGTATATAACTGTCAACTATATGTGGGATTATATAGTATATAACGGTCACACGCATTCAGGATTACATAGTATATATAAGAGTCACACATCTGTGGGATTAACATAGGATATAACTGCAATGAAAACCACCTCTTTAGGATAATAATTCTACTACTATAGTATATAACTGTGTATATATAATGTGCACATATATGGAGCACTGTACAACAGCAGTTTTGCAAGAATACTTTTAAGCACTAGATGGCAGCACTGTTTTGCCAGTGTATAACATGGTTAAAATTCATGTAAAAAATGCTGTCATATACTGACTAAAACACCCAAACTCTCGAGCCTTTACCTCCTGTTGTTCAGGAAAGGATACAAAGAGAATGAAGTGAAATTAGTTGTTTTTTTTAATTGTACATTGTGTCTAAATCATTTCTTTGGTTTCATATTCCCTTTAAGTAAAACCTCTTCACTTTGATTTCCCCACAGCTCTATAGTAGGACAGAAAACAAAACAAAAAAATTATGCTGACCTGATAAATTTCTTTCTTTCTTGACACGGTGAGTACACGGAACATCTTCAATTACTGTTGGGAATATCACTCCTGGCCAGCAGGAGGAGGCCAAGAGCACCATAGCAGAGCTGTTAAGCATCACTTCCCTTCCCACAAATCCCAGTCATTCAATCGAAAGAAAAGGAGAGAAAGGAATAACACAAGGTGCAGAGGTGCCTGAGGTTTATATAAAAAAAAACCTGTCTGAAAAAAAGGGAGGGCCGTGGACTCACTGTGTCAAGAAAGAAAGAAATTTATCAGGTAAGCATAAATTTTGTTTCCTTTCTAATGACACAGTAAGTCCACAGATCATCTTCAATTACTGTTGGGAATCAATACCCAAGCTAGAGGACACAGATAATACGGGAGGGACAAGACAGTTAATCTAAACAGAAGGCACCACTGCTTGAAGAACCTTTCTCCGAAAAGAAGCCCCAGCCGAGGCAATATCAAATTAATAAAAGTTAGAAAAAAAACTTTTCCACAGATGTCTCATTTAAATACACCACCCCAGCAGAGATGCTGAAATACTCTCAGGAGGCTGCAGTCCAGCTGGCTTATAAGCCCTACGATTAACACTTTGCAACCAGAGAAGAAAGTGGAAGGAATTTTCCAGCAATTATGTTTACCCATAAAAACAAAACAATGCAGAGGACTGACAAAAGTCCTAATATGGTAAATAAAATGATTAGGTTTGCACAACATCTAGGATGTGTAACAGCAAATCTTCATGAAGAGAAGGATAGGACAGAGAAAGGGAACAACAATCTCCTTTCTGTCCAAAATGACCCTAGAAGAAAACCAAACTTGGTGCAGAGAACTACCTTATCTAACAGCAAATACGAGATAAGGAGAACAACACTGCCACGCTGAGAATCCCAAACTCTCTTAGCAGAAGAAAGCAGAAAGAAACAAAACTTAAACACAGGCCTGATACTGACCAGGACCTGATGAGGATTGTACATTCGGTCCATCCGCCAGATGCTAGGATAAGAAGAGTACATAGCCACAGCTGGTTTTGAACTCTTGACTTTCAGCTTATAAAAGCAGCAAAGTTCAACACTAAGCCATCGTAAGACACCATCCGCCTAATGGAATTAGCCGGAATCTGACCCTTGAGAGATAACTCCTTAAAATGTGCTTCAGAGATTACATAGCACAAAGTATGAATGTATTGTGTACTTGCAAGCGCAGCCAATCACCCGCAAGGGTCTCAAGGCGCTGCTCATTTTATCGACCTCAGGAGGATTAAAGGTTGAGTGGATCTCGCCGGGGATAAACCTGCAACCCTTGGGTTGCTACAGAGCGCAGTCACAATGCCTTAGCAAGCTGAGCTAACTGTCCGGCTATATTAAGATACAAACATTCAATCTCCAAGTCGTCAACTTCAGAGAACGAAAAGTTTTGATGACCTTTCGAAACGATATTTCCACTAGATCCGCCTACAGATCTTGCGATGCCACGCAGGAGCAACTAGAAAAAACAATACTCTCTCCCTCTTGAGCTGAAAGAAGACTCATGGAAGCAGAATAACCCTAGAAAAAGGGCAAGTCCACCTGAAGTTCCAAACAAATGCCAGAATATCTATCAGAAAGGCATGAAGATTTCTTGACCTCAACCAAATTAGGGAACTTGGTGTTTTAACAAAACACCATCAGTACCAATTCTGCTAAGCCCAAATTGGTTGTGAACCTGAAGAACACCTCCGGATAGAGGTTCCACTCCCTGAGATGAGGAGTCTGACTGAACAGAAATACCGCTTCCCACATGTTCACTCCAAAAAGGTGGATGGCCGATAGACAGAAACTGTGTGCACCTGCCCACAGAAAAAGTCTGAAACACTTCCTACATGACTAAGGAACTCAGAAAGAAAATAATATAAGTCACAGAGACTATACTGTCTCAAGGCGCTGCTCAGATTAGAACCTGCTAAACTGGGCTTGGACACTGAGGCCAAAAGTTTAGATCATTGTAACTCTCACAATTCCCAAATGATGAAAGGGAGAGCAGACTCACAGAACCAACGTCCCTGCGCCTTCAACAAGTGCCAGAGTCCTCCCAGCCAAGCAGGCTGGTGATCACAATCACAAACACACAGGAAGGTCTCCGAAACATGAGTGCTAAGACCGAGATTCCTGAAAAACCACCACGGGAAGAGACTCTTGTCGTCTATATCTATTCCTAGAGACATCCGAATAATCCCCATTCCTCTGACTAAGCATGCCTAACTGCAGTGTTCTCAAACAAAAAATTCAACCATGGATGATGTCCATGGAAGCCCCATTATACCAATTGTCTCCATACACTGAACCGCAGCTGCTGAACAGTAGACTGAATAGAGCAGGAATGGCTTTTCTGTCAGAAGGATGTGCATCAATAGGAAAACAAACAATTATAGTCCCCCTCAGTAGATGAGATAAGGGACTTCTTTCCCAGCTCCACTTTCAAATGTAAGCAAGATAAAATAAACCTCTGAATGAGATTTTGCTTGAAGAAGGATGGCGCCTAACCAAAAGGTCAGGCAGGCCGCCACTGCAATCCCAGAACCATTGTTAGAAAATTCAGGAAGCTGGGGCAAAGCCATTGTTGAACCACAAATTGAAGTTTGGTCAGAAAGAAAAATTCTAAGAAGACCCTTTAATGTGAACCTGAGAGTATGCATCCTTTAGGTCTAAGGTTATTATAAACTGACCCTCTGCACCAAGGAAGAATGGAGCGAATAGTCCCCATCTTGAAGGACAGTACTCAAAGAAACTGTTCAGACAATCTAGTTCTAAATTAGGCCACAAAGTTCCCTCTGTAACAACGAACAGAATGGAAAATAAACAATCCCTGTTCCAGAACTGGAACATCACTCCCAGGGAGGAAGACCCTGAACACATTACAAGAACGAGTCTCTTCTTATCTGACTACAAATAATCCTAAGAAGTAAAACCTGCCCCTGGGAGGAAAGGGTTGAATTCCAAATCAAAACCCTGGAATACTATATCAACGGCCCCTTTAGAGATCTAGGACCTTTCGTATCCAGGCAATACAAAAACTGAGATAGATTGCCCCCACATAGGATCCGATCCTTGCTCGGGATAAACCCTACCAGCTGAATGAGATTTAGCTGAGGGTTTCTTTAACAAAATACAACATTAGAACATTAGTGACAGAAAGAAAAAATTGGCCTTTCACTGGAATCAAACCAGGCGTAATTCCAAAGGAAGACGCACACGTCCATAAAAGGTCTCCATCCTGAAGAAGCCTCTATCTTTATCTGAATAATGGAGGCTCCTATAACTTTAAGTACCATGCTGATAATTAAAGGAGACAGTTTAATACAGACAGCAGATGGGGAAAAAGGAATCCTTGACTTCTCCCATACCTGAGAAATTCTCCTAGCATAATCGAGAACAGGAGAAATCTTTACCAATGAAACCTAGTGTATATAACAATTACTAGATTCTTGAGGAATGACGACGACAGGAAAGTCGAAGTCTACCAAGTAGCCAACCCTTCTTAAATAATACCCAAATGTGTTCAGGATTGAATCTGAAGAGAACTACTTCAGTACCAGATGAATGAGTTAAACTGTCTGAATCAGAGTTACTATCGGATTCATTAAATTTCCTCTTGCGATATCCCTCTAAAACAGGAAAAGCAGAAAGAGCCACAGATGTCAGAAGATACCTGGGCAGACAGACAATCTTGCAAGCAAATAACTCCTCCAGGAGATTGAGAGGAACCACAGGGCACTGCATGTGACGACATAACAAGGCATGGGACGTTTGCGGAGAAAGCTGTGTCATAGCCTAAACAGCATCATCCAGGGAGATATGAGGCTACAATATTTTTTTTGTAATTAAATATTTAAAAAACATAATTTATGCTTACCTGATAAATTCCTTTCTCCTGTAGTGTAGTCAATCCACGGGTCATCATTACTTATGGGATATTAACTCCTCCCCAACAGGAAGTGCAAGAGGATCACCCAAGCAGAGCTGCTATATAGCTCCTCCCCTCTACGTCACACCCAGTCATTCGACCGAGAACCAAACGAGAAAGGAGAAACTATAGGGTGCAGTGGTGACTGGAGTATAATTTAAAATTTAGACCTGCCACAAAAAACAGGGCGGGCCGTGGACTGACTACACTACAGGAGAAAGGAATTTATCAGGTAAGCATAAATTATGTTTTCTCCTGTTAAGTGTAGTCAGTCCACGGGTCATCATTACTTATGGGATACCAATACCAAAGCTAAAGTACACGGATGACGGGAGGGACAGGCAGGATCTTTATACGGAAGGAACCACTGCCTGAAGAACCTTTCTCCCAAAAACAGCCTCCGAAGAAGCAAAAGTGTCAAATTTGTAAAATTTGGAAAAAGTATGAAGAGAAGACCAAGTTGCAGCCTTGCAAATCTGTTCAACAGAGGCCTCATTCTTAAAGGCCCAAGTGGAAGCCACAGCTCTAGTAGAATGAGCTGTAATTCTTTCAGGAGACTGCTGTCCAGCAGTCTCATAGGCTAAACGTTTTATGCTACGAAGCCAGAAAGAGAGAGAGGTAGCAGAAGCTTTTTGACCTCTCCTCTGTCCAGAATAAACGACAAACAGGGAAGAAGTTTGACGAAAATCTTTAGTTGCCTGTAAATAAAATTTCAGGGCACGGACTACGTCCAGATTGTGTAGAAGCCGTTCCTTCTTTGAAGAAGGGTTAGGGCACAATGATGGAACAACAATCTCTTGATTGATATTCTTGTTAGTAACTACCTTAGGTAAGAACCCAGGTTTAGTACGCAGAACTACCTTATCTGAATGAAAAATCGGATAAGGAGAATCACAATGTAAAGCTGATAACTCAGAGACTCTACGAGCCGAGGAAATAGCCATTAAAAACAGAACTTTCCAAGATAACAACTTGATATCAATGGAATGAAGGGGTTCAAACGGAACACCCTGTAAAACGTTAAGAACTAAGTTTAAGCTCCACGGTGGAGCTACAGTTTTAAACACAGGCTTAATCCTAGCCAAAGCCTGACAAAAAGCCTGAACGTCTGGAACTTCTGACAGACGTTTGTGTAAAAGGATGGACAGAGCTGAGATCTGTCCCTTTAAAGAACTTGCAGATAAACCCTTTTCTAAACCCTCTTGTAGAAAAGACAATATCCTAGGAATCCTAACCTTACTCCATGAGTAACTCTTGGATTCACACCAGTGTAAGTATTTACGCCAAATCTTATGGTAAATCTTCCTGGTAACAGGTTTCCTAGCCTGTATTAAAGTATCGATTACTGACTCCGAAAATCCACGCTTTGATAAAATCAAGCGTTCAATTTCCATGCAGTCAGCTTCAGAGAAATTAGATTTTGATGTTTGAAAGGACCCTGAATTAGAAGGTCCTGTCTCAGAGGCAGAGACCAAGGTGGACAGGATGACATGTCCACTAGATCTGCATACCAGGTCCTGCGTGGCCACGCAGGCGCTATTAGAATCACCGATGCTTTCTCCTGTTTGATCCTGGTAATCAAACGAGGAAGCATCGGGAAGGGTGGAAACACATAAGCCATCCCGAAGGTCCAAGGTGCTGTCAAAGCATCTACCAGGACCGCTCCCGGGTCCCTGGACCTGGACCCGTAGCAAGGAAGCTTGGCGTTCTGGCGAGACGCCATGAGATCCATATCTGGTTTGCCCCAACGTCGAAGTATTTGGGCAAAGACCTCCGGATGAAGTTCCCACTCCCCCGGATGAAAAGTCTGACGACTTAGGAAATCCGCCTCCCAGTTCTCCACTCCTGGAATGTGGATCGCTGACAGGTGGCAAGAGTGAGGCTCTGCCCAGCGAATTATCTTTGATACTTCCATCATCGCTAGGGAACTTCTTGTCCCTCCTTGATGGTTGATGTAAGCTACAGTCGTGATGTTGTCCGACTGAAACCTGATGAACCTCCGAGTTGTTAACCGAGGCCAAGCCAGAAGGGCATTGAGAACTGCTCTCAATTCCAGAATGTTTATTGGAAGGAGACTCTCCTCCTGAATCCATGATCACTGAGCCTTCAGGGAATTCCAGACAGCGCCCCAACCTAGTAGGCTGGCGTCTGTTGTTACAATTGTCCAGTCTGGCCTGCTGAAGGGCATCCCCCTGGACAGATGTGGCCGAGAAAGCCACCATAGAAGAGAATTTCTGGTCTCTTGATCCAGATTCAGAGTAGGGGACAAATCTGAGTAATCCCCATTCCACTGACTTAGCATGCACAATTGCAGCGGTCTGAGATGCAGGCGTGCAAAGGGTACTATGTCCATTGCCGCTACCATTTAGCCGATTACCTCCATGCATTGAGCCACTGACGGGTGTTGAATGGAATGAAGGACATGGCAAGCATTTTGAAGCTTTGTTAACCTGTCTTCTGTCAGGTAAATCTTCATTTCTACAGAATCTATAAGAGTCCCCAAGAAGGGAACTCTTGTGAGTGGTAAGAGAGAACTCTTCTCTTCGTTCACCTTCCACCCATGCGACCTTAGAAATGCCAGTACTAACTCTGTATGAGACTTGGCAGTTTGAAAGCTTGACGCTTGTATCAGAATGTCGTCTAGGTACGGAGCCACCGAAATTCCTCGCGGTCTTAGTACCGCCAGAAGAGAGCCCAGAACCTTTGTGAAGATTCTTGGAGCCGTAGCCAACCCGAATGGAAGAGCTACAAACTGGTAATGCCTGTCTAGGAAGGCAAACCTTAGATACCGGTAATGATCTTTGTGAATCGGTATGTGAAGGTAGGCATCCTTTAAATCCACTGTGGTCATGTACTGACCCTTTTGGATCATGGGTAAGATTGTCCGAATAGTTTCCATTTTGAACGATGGAACTCTTAGGAATTTGTTTAGGATCTTTAAATCCAAGATTGGTCTGAAGGTTCCTTCTTTCTTGGGAACCACAAACAGATTTGAGTAAACCCCTTGTCCGTGTTCCGACCGCGGAACCGGATGGATCACTCCCATTAGTAAAAGATCTTGTACACAGCGTAGAAACGCCTCTTTCTTTATCTGGTTTGTTGACAACCTTGAAAGATGATATCTCCCTTTTGGGGGAGAGGCTTTGAAGTCCAGAAGATATCCCTGAGATATGATCTCTAACGCCCAGGGATCCTGGACATCTCTTGCCCAAGCCTGGGCGAAGAGAGAAAGTCTGCCCCCCACTAGATCCGTTCCCGGATCGGGGGCCCTCACTTCATGCTGTCTTAGGGGCAGCAGCAGGTTTTCTGGCCTGCTTGCCCTTGTTCCAGGTCTGGTTAGGTTTCCAGCCTTGTCTGTAGCGAGCAACAGCTCCTTCCTGTTTTGGAGCAGAGGAAGTTGATGCTGCTCCTGCCTTGAAGTTACGAAAGGCACGAAAATTAGACTATCTAGCCCTAGGTTTGGCTCTGTCTTGAGGCAGGGCATGGCCTTTACCTCCTGTAATATCAGCGATAATTTCTTTCAAACCGGGCCCGAATAAAGTCTGCCCCTTGAAAGGTATGTTAAGTAATTTAGATTTAGAAGTAACATCAGCTGACCAGGATTTTAGCCACAGTGCTCTGCGTGCCTGAATGGCGAATCCGGAATTCTTAGCCGTAAGTTTAGTTAAATGTACTACGGCATCAGAAATAAATGAATTAGCTAGCTTAAGGGTTTTAAGCTTGTTTGAAATCTCATCTTCCAGAGACTCTAACCAAAATGAGGCCGCAGCCGTGACAGGCGCAATACATGCAAGGGGTTGCAATATAAAAACCTTGTTGAACAAACATTTTCTTAAGGTAACCCTCTAACTTTTTATCCATTGGATCTGAAAAGGCACAGCTATCCTCCACCGGGATAGTGGTACGCTTAGCCAGAGTAGAAACTGCTCCCTCCACCTTAGGGACCGTCTGCCATAAGTCCCGTGTGGTGGCGTCTATTGGAAACATTTTTCTAAATATAGGAGGGGGGGAAAAGGGTACACCGGGCCTATCCCACTCCTTGGTAATAATCTCTGTAAGCCTCTTAGGTATAGGAAAGACGTCAGTACACGCCGGTACCGCATAGTATCTATCCAGCCTACATAATTTCTCTGGGATTGCAACCGTGTTACAATCATTCAGAGCCGCTAATACCTCCCCTAGCAGTACACGGAGGTTTTCTAGTTTAAACTTAAAATTTGAAATGTCTGAATCCAGTCTATTTGGATCAGATCCGTCACCCGCAGAATGAAGCTCTCCGTCCTCATGTTCTGCAAATTGTGACGCAGTATCTGACATGGCCCTAGTATTATCAGCGCACTCTGTTCTCACCCCAGAGTGATCTCGCTTACCCCTAAGTTCTGGCAATTTAGACAAAACTTCAGTCATAACATTAGCCATGTCCTGTAGAGTGATTTGTAATGGCCGCCCTGATGTACTTGGCGTTACAATATCACGCACCTCCCGAGCGGGAGATGCAGGTACTGACACGTGAGGCAAGTTAGTCGGCATAACTTCCCCCTCGTTGTCTGGTGAATGATGTTCAACATGTACAGATTGATTTTTATTTAAAGTAGCATCAATGCAATTAGTACATAAGTTTCTATTGGGCTCCACCTTGGCTTTTACACATATAGCACAGAGATATTCCTCTGAGTCAGACATGTTTAACAAACTAGCAATTGGACTAGCAAGCTTGGAAATACCTTTCAACTAAATTTACAAGTAATATGTAAAACGTACTGTGCCTTTAAGAAGCACAGAAAAAACTATGACAGTTGAATAACAATGAACCGGATTAGTTATAAAAACCAAATTTTTCCCGGTAAAAGCATAAAATTAGCAAAGGATTGCACTCATTAGCAATGGATGACTAACCCTTAATATCAGAAAAAAACGTATAACATTTAAAATATAAGCGTTTTTATCACAGTCAAAGCACAATCTCACAGGTCTGCTGTGAGTGATTACCTCCCTCAAAATAAGTTTTGAAGACCCCTGAGCTCTGTAGAGACGTTCCGGATCATGCAGGGAGAGAAGACAGACTTGTGACTGAATTTCTGATGCGTAGCAAAAGCGCCAAAATAGGCCCCTCCCACTCACACACAACAGTGAGGGAAGCTCAGTGAAACTGTTTTTAATTTAAAATAAACGACAGCCATGTGGAAAATAACGCCCAAAACAATTTTTCACCAAGTACCTCAGATAATTAAACGATTTAACATGCCAGCAAACGTTTAAAATCTAATTATATGAAATGTCATTAAAAAGCCTGCTGCTAGTCGTTCACACTGCAAGTTAGGCTAAAAGTTATATGCATACAGTATTGTCCCAGTGAAGTGCCATTCCCCAGAATACTGAAGTGTAAACATATATACATATCAGCCTGATACCAGTTGCTACTACTGCATTTAAGGCTGAACTTACATTAGATCGGTATTGGCAGTATTTTCTCAGTCAATTCCATTCCTTAGAAAATAATATACTGCAACATACCTCTTTGCAGGTGAACCTGCCCGCTGTCCCCTGATCTGAAGTTTACCTCACTCCTCAGAATGGCCGAGAACAGCAAAATGAATCTTAGTTACGTCCGCTAAGATCATACAAAACTCAGGTAGATTCTTCTTCAAATTCTGCCTGAGAAGAAACAACACACTCCGGTGCTGTTTAAAATAACAAACTTTTGATTGAAGATATAAAAAACTAAGTATAATCACCACAGTCCTCTCACACATCCTATCTATTAGTTGGGTGCAAGAGAATGACTGGGTGTGACGTAGAGGGGAGGAGCTATATAGCAGCTCTGCTTGGGTGATCCTCTTGCACTTCCTGTTGGGGAGGAGTTAATATCCCATAAGTAATGATGACCCGTGGACTGACTACACTTAACAGGATAAATATTAAATATATTAAACATGATACTGTCACTTTAATATTATAAATATTTATAAAAAATAAATATATACAAGAAGAGTCTTAGCAAGAAGAAATTATTCATTAGATTATAATACTTCCTTAATCGAAGGAAAGTAACAAACAATGTATATGTAAGTGAAAACTATTTAAAATAGTATTTCATTCAGTCCAATCCTCCAAGTATAACCAGGACAATCAATGGAATATTTATTAACACGGGTTGGAAACCAAACTTGAGCTGCCAAGGAAAGAGGAAGACAAAATTCCTCCGTCCCTAAATTGCATTTATTGGCTGCTAATGTGTATACACACATCGTAACATAATTCAATTTCCATCCTCTTATCTTAGATTGACGGATGAAAAACAGAGACAATTCAAGCATATTTCTTTATTATTTAAACTGCCTGCTTATAGTGACATCGTAACATATTTACATTTTATCCTCACCGGCTTACAAACATTAGAAGTGCTTTCAATTTTGCAGCTGTTTCTGCACAAACAAAACACAACCGATATACGAGGCAGGCAGAATGTCCACTCTGTCCCGCTCTCTGCAGGAGAACGGGGCGGAGAAGACACAAGCGCTCAACCACCTCTAAAATGGCGCCACTCCAAAAGTAAAGGAGGAGGCATGGCCAACACAGAACGGAGCTCTACTAAACTCCCTCTAAAACAAGGCTTCTTGTAAGACCCCAAAGCATGTCAAACAAAAATCACAAATAAAAACACTGCCACCCTCGCACAGCTCCCATAAGAGAAACTAACAGCGGAGCAGGGGAATCCCAGAAATACACTGCGTCACATCATGATGTATAACACTATAAAGCCCCTAAAAAATGGCGCTAAGTACACACTCTTAACAGTCCCAGATTAATTCTCCCGGAAACGTCCCGATGAACAAGGGAACTGAATAGGGCTACCTACTTTAAATAAAATGATAAAATATACTCCTTGCAAATAAAATAAGTCCCACAGGTAGTTAACTCCTTCCATGCTGAGAAGGAAGAGAACAGTCTCCATGTCACATGCATAAAGTGCTTGCCACTGCCGAAACATCCATAAGGATTTGTCCCAATTAAGAGCAGAGGGTTTTAACCCCTTCAGTGCCAGCCTTCTAGCCCCAGAAGAACAAAAGGCACTTACCTGCATTCTAGCCGTCCGGGAGTCAGACGACTCACAAAGTATGAGAGGATGCCGCTCCTTACAGAGACCTGTGTAAAAAGAAAGATAGAGTAAGCTTAATCAGGCTTTCTATACCAAGGGAGCAATATGTTAGGAAAACGCAGCATAGCCCACTTTACAAGTACCTAACTGCTTTAAAGCCACCACAGCCCTGCTGAAGAGACTAACGTGGAATACAGCTATACCCAGCTTGTGATGGAAGATCAGAGCAATCTTGCCCAGACTTCAAAATAAAAAAATCCTTGATAGAAGAATCTTAATCAGGACACCTCATTCCTTGTACTAGAGGCAAAGAGAATGACTGGGGTTTGTGGGAAGGGAAGTGATACTTAACAGCTCTGCTGTGGTGCTCTTTGCCTCCTCCTGCTGGCCAATATTGATATTCCGAACAGTAATTGAAGATGATCCGTGGACTCACCATGTCATTAGAAATAAATTTACTTTAGAACACAGAAACATCCATTTACCAAACTGTGTTAAAAGAATCTTGCACCACCTAGTGGCCAAGGTAGAGTACTGTTTGTCTCAATAGTGGGAGCATAACTTGAAATGCAAACAGCCTATACAGCTGTGGGAATTATCCGTATCAGCCAATGAGCAATGGATACATATGTATGCGGGTACAGCTTGGGACCTGCAATTCTCTTAGAGTCCCGAGTAGCACTTCTACTGCGTGTTTAAACCTTTGCAGGGGTTAAAACATACAGTAGTGCATTACAAATTACATGCGCTAACAAAATTATAGCATGTCATTTTACAACTATTATGGCTTTTGAATATCAGATAAAATCATATAAGTGTTTCCCAAAAAGCTGAAAAATATTAACATTACAATTCTGTTTATTTCATCTGATGTTAAAATAAATGATGGTTCAATAATAACCCCCCTCGTCTCTTTGGCACATCCAAAAAAAAAAAAAGAATACCACACTATAGCACGTACCACTTTGGGTTTGAAAGGGGGATCCAGCTCCTTCTTCTCAAGCAAGGTCCAGTTGATAGTCTTGAAGAATGGGTGTAATTTGACGTTCCCAGTGACACCCAGACGCTTTAGGGGATCCCTTTCAAATAGCTGGGGAGAAAAAAGGGAAGCTAAATAGGTACCAAATAGCTGTGTATTCTGCCCATCACTGAATAAAAAGGGTTGTATGCTTTAGGTGACAATTTAAAGATACAACTAGGATTTACAAAACAGTAACAACCCTATGCAACACCAGTTACTGCATTTGCCGTGTACCGTTCCAGCGTGGTTTACTAATGTACAGCAGCTGAGACTGAACAAACCGTTACTAGGTGTTTCATGTTGTAGACCACCATCTCAGAGCAATAGAAGTCTGACCATATTTAAAGAAACAGTTCATCCCCAAAGCACCAAGTGACCTCACAAGTCATGTAACATAAATAATACCACAATATAGTAATATTGTGGTCAACTACAAGGGACTGTGCAGATCACTAGTGGGAGTTTTTAAATAAACTGAAGATCGTCTGCTATCACAGTTGAAGGTCTGATCTATGCCAGTGCTGCATGGTCCTACTCTCTTGACTCTCACCTTCTCCAGGATGTCTTTGGATTCCTTGGTGATCCAGCGTGGGAAGTGTGGGGTGTCCATTTTTATAGACTCAAACAGTTCATCCTCGTCATCCCCATGAAAGGGAGACTGTCCAATCAGCATTTCGTACAGAAGAACACCAAATGACCACCAGTCCACAGAAAATGTATACTTGAGGCCCTGCAGAATCTGCACACAGGAGAAGGATTTTATTAGTCTGGGACTGCCACAATATACAGACACTTATCTCTTTAAATAAGGGAAGGGTTGGAGCATATATACATAGGTTATAGGGGGAGTTATAGAGAGTAGATATATAGAGTAAAAGGAGTTACAGGATGCACTAATATATTTGTTGTCTGCATTAATTGCTGCCCCAGGAGGGCGCTCTCACCTCAGGTGCTATGTAATCTGGGGTTCCGCAAAACGTACTGGCTTTATTGTCCCCAAACACATTCTCTTTACACATCCCAAAGTCAGCGATCTTGATGTGACCGTCTTTATCCAGCATAACATTGTCCAACTTCAGGTCCCTGAGAAGAGAGAGGAAGGAACTGATGAAAGCAGTAAATGAAGCCCCCGATAGTAAAACCAAACATTAATACTAATATATATATACACAAAGATATGTTCAAATGACAAATAGTGATATTAAAGGGACATACTAATAGAAAAATACATTGGTCTAAGTCCCATTCACCTCTATATAAAAGCACTTTCAGTGTAGGTTTTTTTTTCTTTCAAACACCCAACATCACCTCACTTTAACCCATTTTAAAGAACTGTTTACTTTATTTAAGGGGCAAATTTTTTATCATTAAAGGGACACTGAACCCAAATATTTTCTTTTGTAATTAAGAAAGAGCATGCAATTTTAAGCAACTTTCTAATTTACTCCTATTATCACTTTTTCTTCGTTCTCTTGCTATCTTTATTTGAAAAAGAAGGCATCTAAGCTTTTTTTGGTTTCAGAACTCTGGACAGCACTTTTTTATTGGTGGATGAATTTATCCACCAATCAGCAAGGACAACCCAGGTTGTTCACCAAAAATGGGCCAGCATCTAAACTTACATTCTTGCATTTCAAATAAAGATACCAAGAGAATGAAGAATATTTGATAATAGGAGTAAATTAGAAAGTTGCTTAAAATTTCATGCTCAATCTGAATCACGAAAGAAAAATTTTGGGTACAGTGTCCCTTTAACCAGAGGTCTGACCTCGCAAGGGCATTAACCAACCACTTGTAATGACTAGTTATTTTTACATGTGCCTGTAAACGGGCAAATTTGCCCCGTTTTAGGCACATGTTAAAATAGCGCTCCACTTTTAATTTATCCCTGTGTGCGCTATAAAAAAAAGGGTTTCATGCCATTTAATAGTGGCGTTACAATGAAGATTTAGAATCTCACATATCTACTGAAGTCTTTGATAAATCATTGACTAACAATAAGAGCCAACATAAAACTGCTTTTCTGGTAGCCAAGGAGTTAACCCTCTAACTATAGCCATAACCTTAGCCAATGACATTTGTTGAAATAGAGGTGACACTATAACAACAATATCTATCTCATTAAAGGGACACTGAAGTCATTTTTCTTTTGGAGCATCTACAATACTACTAGGCACTTTAATATATATTATATTTTTGTTTCTAAAAATCAGGATATTTTCATGATGGAAAATATTCTTTTGTTTTGTTCCTATGCTTGTGGGGTGTGTCATTGTTAACCAATAGGGTGAAATGAATGTTCTTTAGCAGCCAGTGATATTCTGTCCCACATACATGCACGGCTTTATTTAAATAACAAAGAATATATATTTTAAACGTTTAATTAGTGCTCTTCTAGCACAACAGACTTTTGTTGAGTTAATTACACTATAAAGGCTTCATTTTCATCACATTTCAATAGGATGCTAAATTCTCAGTTAACATAAACATAAAGTTTTAATTCTTTCAATTACAAAAAAAATAAAATACAGCCTTGATACTTCAGATTGACTTTTGAGACCCCTTGAGTAGAAGCGATTGCAAGCTCTGCAGATCAAACTTATTATAGCAGTAGGTTTGAGTAAGTGAATACCAACCTGTAGATTACGCCCTTGGAGTGAAGAAACTGTAAACCGCAGATAATCTCAGCGCCATAGAACCTACAGGGTACAGAACAATACAGCTGTAGTAAAAACACACATACGTTTTATGCTGAATCAGTGTACTTTTAGTAATAACATGAGTGGTAATGAATAACAGATCTATGTATGCCCACACCCTCAAGAACAGATAACTGAAAGCAGGTAGAGGCAGCTAAAAACACAAGCTTCTAAAAAAGAATATTAAAAAACAGTATGAAAATATAAATTATGATTACATGATAATTTCATTTCCATCGTGGAGAGGAGAGTCCACGGCTTCATTCATTACTTGTGGTAATACAGAACCTGGCCGCCAGGAGGAGGCAAAGACACCAAGCCAAAGGATTAAATACCTCCCCCACTTCCCTCATCCCCCAGTCATTCTGTCGAGGGAACAAGGAACAGTAGGAGAAATATCAGGGTATAAATGGTGCCAGAAGAATAATAGTAATTTTAGTCCGCCCACCGGAGCAACGGGCGGGAGCCGTGGACTCTCCTCCCCATGATGGAAATGAAAATATCAGGTAAGCATAATTTATATTTTCCATCTAAAGGGGAGGAGAGTCCACGGCTTCATTCATTACTTGTGGGAACAAATACCCAAGCTCTAGAGGACACAGTGAAAAAAACGGGAGGGCAAGAAGGCGGACCCTAATCTGAGGGCACCACAGCCTGTGAAACCTGTCTCCCAAAAACTGCTTCCACCGAAGCAAAAACGTCAAATTTGTAAAAAATTTGTAAAGGTATGTAAGGATGACCAGGTAGCTGCCTTACAAATCTGCTCTATAGAGGCCTCATTCTTGAAGGCCCAAGAAGAAGCCACAGCTCTAGTTGAATGAGCCGTGATCCTCTGAGGAGGCTTATGTCCCGCTGTCTTGTAGGCCAAGCAAATCATGCTCCTCAACCAAAAGGACAAAGAAGTTGAAGAGGCCTTCTGCCCCTTGCACTTCCCAGTGAATACACCACAAAAATAGATGTAGACTGTCTGAAATCCTTCGTAGCCTGAAGATAAAACTTCAAAGCATGAACCACATCCAAATTATGAAGTAACCCCTCCTTAGGAGAAGAAGGGTTAGGACACAAAGAAGGAACAACTATTTCCTGATAGATGTTACGGGTAGACAACCTTGGGAAGAAATCCCAAACCAGTGTGCAGAACAGCCTTATCAGCATGAAAAAAACGGATAAGAAGGCTCATATTGCAAGGCCGCCAACTCAGATACTCTGCGTGCCGATGCAATAACCAACAAAAACAGAACCTTACAAGAAAGTAACTTAATGTCAGAGTGCATAGGTTCAAGCGAAACCCTCTGCATCACCTTCAGAACCATTCTAGATTCCAGACAAAGCCTGGACAAAAGACTGGACATCAGGAAGCTCAGCGAGCCTCTTGTGCAACAGAACAGATAAAGCCGAAATCTGTCCCTTCAAGGAACTGGCGGCAAGCCCCTTCTCCAGTCCATCCTGGAGAAAGCTTTGTTTAAAAGACCTTTATTCTCATTTAGTTGGGTCCAAAAGTTTACAGGAACAACTTTTCAAACCTACAATAATCTGTTGTTACCAGAGCTGTTAAAATGGGTATCATTACGGAAAATTTTACAAATGCATTACTAGTAAAACATCCAATTAGACCGGTAATTTATGTACTTCCTAAAATACATCAAAATCCCAATAAGCCTCCAGGATGCCCCATAGTGGCAGGCATGGGGTCTATTTTTGCTCAAATTGCTGTCTTTTTAGACAAAGTATTACAACCTTTGGTGGTAAAAACTACTTCCTATATAAGAGACACTAATGATTTTCTAGCAAAGATTAAAGAACTGGGCCATATTGGTAATAAATGCATATTATTCTCTCTTGATGTATGTAGCCTTTATACCTCAATAAAACACACAAGTGGTATCTCTTCAGTAGAGAATCTTTTAAAATCAGAAAGTGAATATACATCGGGAGAGATCCAATTTTTGGTAGATTTGTTAATCATTATATTACACTGCAATTATTTTCTTTTTATGAATATTTTTTATTTGCAGAAACAGGGAACTGCCATGGGTTCCAACGTCGGCCCCACATACGCCAATATTTTCATGGGCAACTTTGAGGAGCACTTTGTTTACTCCAATAAGTTGTTCTTGCTCTATGGCGCCTCCTGGTGGAGGTACATAGATGATATTTTTGGTGTATGGTTGGGCGACGTTGTAACCCTGGTAGAGTTTGTTGAGGATCTGAATAACACAATACAAGGCCTTAAATTCACTCTGGAAATAAGTGAAACATGAATTAATTCTTTAGATACTCATGTATATATGGAGAATGTTTTTTTACACTCAGACCTATATGTCAAACCTACAGATAAAAACAACTTAGACAAACAAATTAGACAAATTAGAGTTTGGCAGTTTCATCCCATTAACACCTTAAAAGCTATACCTAAAAGCCAATTTCTGAGGGTTAAGCGCATAGTGACTGATGAGACTAAATGCAAATTGAGATTAAAAGAAATGTCTGATAAATTTAAAGAAAGAGGATATCCATCCAAATTAATAGAGGAACAATTACAAAATGCAATTCAAACTGAAATTATAACACATGATAAAAAAATAACAAAAGAAATAAAGTTGATGAACAAGAGAGGCTAATTTTTATTACTCAATATAATAAACTTAGTCCCAAAATTAATCAGATTGTGAGAAAATATTGGCATATAATTAGGGACTGCAATCAACAAACAGAAGCCTTTCAAAATATGCCTATGACAGCATTTAATAGAAACAAAAGTCTCAAAGACCAATTGGTCTATTCAGATATTGGAAGTAATAAGAAAATTACACAAAAACTATAGGGAGTACCAAAACTGGTTGTTATCCATGCCTGAATTGTAGCCACTGTCAGTGGCGTAACTAGGGGGGTGCGGGCCGCACCCGGTGACACCACCAATTTTTTTTATTGAAATTCAAAGAAATACAATGTAGAGATGCATATATTTTTTTTATTAGAGAGGCCAGCATTTGTGAACATTAGTGGGACTAGGGAAGTTGTAGACACTTAATTTTTTTGCCTCTTCAGCCAGCGCTGCAATTTCCACAAATAGTTTTCCCGGCTGCTTTTGCTTGTTTGTACTTTGCTCCTCCCCTGCCCAATTTCACTATGAATATTGTGGGCATGCCGTGGGGCTTGCAAAGTTGCGCTGCTAGCCTAAACCTGCCTGCCTATCTGTGCTCACTGCTCAGTGACGTGTGGAGCAGTGGAGTCACTCACTGCTGTGTTGTCTCTCTAAACGGGAACTGGGAAATCATTAAGGGGGATGCCTGGCACCTGACCACATGACTATCTGACACTGTCTCTAAAGTGAAGGAGCCACGTATGATGCCCACCAGACCGGTACGGTTACGGTACATTAAGTGCACACTGAAGAGCTGGCAGGGGTCTGGGGGTGGGCAGAGTGCAGCGGTGATTAGCCATAAGAATGCTGTAGGCACGCGGCCCGGGGCTGTGCACTGACAGACTTGGAACAGAGTCTAAACCTTTTCTTTAGTGATTTATTTTAGAATGCTCTGCTTATCTTTCATTTGATGCTCTGTTGAACTAGGGAGCAGCTCTAGGCATGAGCTTTATAATTAATGCAGTGCAGTTTACATATTTTGTATGTGTGTGTGTCTGAGTTTTTGTGTGTGTGTCTGAGTGCTTTTGTGTGTGTGTGTGTCAGTGTTTGTGTGTGTGTGTCTCAGTGTTTTTGTGTGTGTGTGTCTGAGTGTGTTTCCGTGTGTTTTTGTGTGCATCTGAGTGTGTTTTTAAGTGTGTCTGAGTATTTGTATGTGTGTGTGCCTGTGTTTTTGTGTGTGTCTGCTTTCTGGGGGGGGTGACACCATAACTTACCACACCGGGTGGCACCAACCCTAGTGACGCCACTGGCCACTGTGGATCAATGATCAGAGGAGAATTCTTTTACCATCCAACCAATGGTAACAAATTCAAGATTAGAGAGTATCTCACTTGCAGATCAACATTTCTTATCTATCTAATCAAATGTCCATGTGGTTTTATTTATAACGGCGAGACCTGTAGAGAGGCCAGAGATAGATTTACAGAACATAAGTCAAATAAAGAAGCGCCTGTTTCCTCTCACTTCCTCTCCAAGGGACATAACATCAGCCAACTTCGGTTTCAGGTTATTGAACAAGTGGCTGTCCCCAGGAGAGGAGGTGACAGGGAACACCTTCTAAAAATAAGGGAGATGTATTGGATAAATTGGACACTATGATACCTAAAGGTCTTAATAAAGACTTTGATTGGAATCTATTTTTGTAAAATGACATATTTGTTGTGTAGTATTCTGTTTTGCTTTAATTTTTTTGTATATAATGGTTTTACTTTACCTATGTTTTTAACTTTTGGAGTTTGGTACATTAAGGGTTAATATTAGCGTTGAAAGGTGTAATACCAATATGTTACCAGTAGATGTCACTATAATGTTACCTAGAAAGATTTCTTCTGGTGGCTGAAGTGCTTGGATGTATGATCACTTGGATTAAAAAGATTTGGCAAATCTTACTTCATGCCCCACAAACAGGTGTGCTGTTCTCCTTCCTCCTTGATTCCCCATCCTGGAGAAAGGACAGAATCCTGGATAACTTAACCTTGTGCCAGGAATATCCATTCTTCTCACACCAGGACAAGTAAATCCTCCACACCTTATGATAGATGCGACGTGTGACCGGCTTCCTGGCCTGAAAGAGAGTATCAATCACTCTCTCAGGAAACCCTCTCTTGGCCAAGACTAAGCGTTCAATCTCCACGCAGTCAGCCTCAGAGAATCTAGATTTTGATGTTGAAAGGGACCCTGTACCAACAGATCCCTGCAACAATGTAACCTCAATGGAGGAGACAATGACATCCCCACCAGATCCGCAAACCATGTCCTCTGCGGCCACGACGGAGCAATCAGAATAGTCAAAGCTTGCTCCTGCTTGATGTGGGCCACTACACGAGGTAGAAGTGGCAACGGTGGAAAAACGTAAACTAGGTCGAACCCCCAAGGAACCGCTAAGGCGTCTGTCAGCTCTGCCTGGGGATCCCTGGATCACGACCCGTATCTGGGTAGCTTGCAATTGAGTCTGGACGCCATGATATCTATCTCCGGCGTCCCCCATCGGAGGCAAACCTCCGCAAACACCTCGGGTTGGAGAGACCACTCCCTCGGATGGAAGGATTGCCTGCTTAGAAAATCCGCTTTCCAGTTGTCCACACCCGGAATGTGGATTGCTGAAAGCGAGCAGCCGTGGGACTCTGCCCATTCCAATATCCGAGAAACCTCCCTCATTGCTAGGGAGCTTCTCGTCCCCCCCTGATAGTTGATGTAAGCCACCGAGGTAATGTTGTCCGTCTGGAACCTGATGAAGTTGAACGACCCCAGGAGAAGCCACGTCTTCAGAGCATTGTAGATCGCTCAAAGTTCCAGAATATTGATCGGAAGGAGAGACTCTTCTCGAGACCACCTTCCCTGTGCCATCCTGGCACCCCAAATGGCCGAACATCCAGAGAAATCTGTTGAGAAAGGTCTGAATGATCACCGTTCCACTGTCTCAATATGCACAGCTGAAGCTCAAAATGCACAGCTGAAGAAGTCTGAGATGGAACCTGGTGAATAGAATGACATTGATGTTGGACACCATGAGCCCGATTACCTCCATAGTCTGAGCTACCGAAGTACTGAAGGGCAAGACAGGTGGATGCAATCTTCCTGCGTCGCTGATCTGTGAGAAATATTTTCATTGATATAGAATCTATTATCGTTCCCAGGAACTCCACCCTGTTGCTAGGAATCAGGGAGCTCTTTCCTGAATTTATCTTCCAACTGTGAGATTGGAGTAACGAAAGAAGGGCCCTGGAGTGATCCTCTGCAAGACTGAACAATGGCGCCTGGACTAGGATGTCATCCAGATAGAGTGCCACAGCAATGCCTTTGAATCTGGCCACTGCAAGTAGCTCCCCCAGAACCTTAGTAAATACTCTCTGGGCCATCACCAGACCAAAGAGAAGGGCCACAAACTGGAAATGTTGGTCCAGAAACGCAAATCTCAAGAACCTGAAGTGATCCCTGTGGATCGGCACATGAAGGTAGGCATCCTTCAAGTCTATTGTCGTCATGAACTGACCCTCTTGAACTAGGGGCAGAATCAATCTGATCGTTTCCATTTTGAACAATGGAACAGCCAGAAACTTGCTTAAACATTTTAGGTCTAGAATCGGGCAAAACGTGCCCCCCTTCTTTGGGACCACGAAAAGGTTTGAATAGTACCCTAAACCCCTTTCTGCTGGGGGTACTGGTACAATAACTCAGAGAGAAGAGAGATCCCTCACACAGTCTAGAAAGGCTTCTCTCTTTTCTGATCTAGAAGACAGATTTGACAGGAGGAATCTGCCCCTGGGCGGATGAGATCTGAACCCTATCCTGTATCCCTGGGCAACAACCTCCAGAACCCACGGGTCCTGAACATCCTGCAACCAGGCCTCTGAGAGGAGAGATAATCTACCCCCTACTTGAGTCCGGAGACCGGCCGGGGGCCACCTCTTCATGCCGACTTTGTTTCGGCATACTTCTTGTTCTGCTTGAACTTATTCCAAGACTGAGCTGGTTTCCAAGTACCCTCGGACTGATCTGCTTTTGCGGTGGGCTGCTGGCGTTGGGCCTTGTCTGCACGAAAGGGACGAAACGTTTTTGTCCTGCGGTAGGAAAGCACCCTTACCTCCCGTCACCATGGATATGATCGAGTCCAATCCTGGACCGAACAGGATCTTTCCCTGAAAGGGAAGGGATAGAAGTCTGGACTTAGAGGTCATGTCCGCAGACCACGATTTTCGCCACAGAGCCCTGCTGGCTAATACGGAAAAACCTGACACCTTTGCGTTCAAGCAAATAATTTGCATATTGGCATCACAAATAAAAGAATTAGCGACCCTCAAGGCCTTAATTCTCTCCTGTATCTCATCGAGGGGAGTCTCCCTGTCGACCATGTCAGACAGAGACTCGCACCAATATGTTGCAGCTCCGGCAACCGCAGGAATGCCGGCTGAATAACAAACCCTGTGTGTTGAAACATCATTAACATGTTCTGCAACTTTTTATCCATGGACTCTTTAAACTAAGAACTATCCTCAAGAGGAATCGTTGTCCACTTTGCGAGCGTAGAGATAGAACCATCCATCTTAGGGACAGTCCCCCATAGCTCGAGCTGAGAGTCCAGGACAGGGAACTGCTTCTTAAAGGAAGAAGGGGAAAAAGAAGAACCTAATCTCTCCCATTCATTCTTAATAATGTTAGCCATCTTAACAGGAACCGGTAAGGTCCTCAAGCTTAGGAATCGAAGGTTCCTCCGGTAGTTTCGGTTCCGGAACCTCGAGGGAAGCAAGCACCTGCTTCAGCAAAAAGCGCAAATTTTCCATCCTAAACCTAAAGTCAGGCTACTCTGCAGAGGGAGCTTTAGATGACATGGACTCCGACCCAGAAGGAACATTCTCCGAAGAGTCGGAGTCGTCCTCGTCAGCGGATAATCTTACCGAGATATCCATTGGAGTAGAAGACCCCTGGGCCGGATCACCATATTTTACCTTACGCTTAGCAGAATGTGGTAAGGCACTTATCACCTCAGAGACCGCCGTTTGCAGTTGATCCGCAAAATCTGATGGCCAACGGATCTCTCCCGTAGGAGAAATAGACATGCCCTGGAGCGCTGCATGTGTACTCGGAGATGTATGTAGGGAATGCACCTCACGGGACGGGGAGCCCTCAGAGGTGGATGGCTCAGTAGTACTAGACATCCTTTTCTTTGGAGATGTTGTGACTATATCAAGGTATGTTGAACATAGTTGAGCAGGCGGATCTACCAGAACCTCCTCGCAATAAACACAGGTACTAGACTTAGTTAAAGAGGGAGTACCGTCTAACGCGTCAGAGTCCTCCATAGCTTGCGGCCTTAGTACGGACTAGTTATAATCTAATAAAAATGGTACCCTTATAACCTCCTATGACCCGGACCACAGAAACCGTTACGTCTCTTGCGCCGCCAGTCAAGCAAGGAAGTCAATAGGCCCCACCCGACAGAAGGAATGCCTCGCAGGACCACCCCTGCACTAGGGAGAAAAACGCGCCAAAACTGCCGCGTAAATACTCCCGGAAATTAAACTAAAGTCCACCTATTGCCAGAGCCACATCTCACACATATCACAGCAATGACACAACAAACAAATTATGCACAGACCCCCCTGTTCAATAATCCCCCTACCAGGGATATTAACCCTTGATTCTATAAAGATAAAAGGTATCACTGTGACCCTGTCTTCTACGTTATCATTATGTGTATAAAAAATTAAACGATCTTACCAGAATCTACACAGGAACACGGCCTCTCAAGTGTGACAGTGTAGTAGAATCGCTCCTGACATTGAGTCTAGAAAACAGGCAGCGAAACTCGTTAACGCCGATTGCTTATGGAGCTGTAAATCTGAGTCGGGATGGTTTCGCAGAAAGACTCTGCCTGCATCTCCGGTCCCATTCCGAAGAGTACTACTCTCCATAAGAGACTACTCCGAATCTTCCGACACTTCTCTGGCAACCTCCTGTGACGAAAAGCAAAGAATGACTGGGGGATGAGGGAAGTGGGGGAGGTATTTAAGCCTTTGGCTGGGGTGTCTTTGCCTCCTCCTGGTGGCCAGGTTCTTAATTCTCACAAGTAATGAATGAAGCCGTGGACTCTCCTCCCCTTTAGATGGAAACTGTATTATAAAATATTTAACTATATGTAGCCAAAAACTATGCAATAAAGTTTCATTAACTAGTTTGTCCCCTTTCCTGTAATTTAACTCTGAAAAGTGTTTGATAAAATCCACTGCTTTTCTATAACGTAATGGTAGCTGCCATGTTTGAACTTAAGTTTTTTCATTATCTCAGTCCCCTGCTGAAAAAACAAGGCTGAAGATAAGCTAACTAAGCCTTCTTTACAAAAACTATTTTATAGCCTGATTTTTTTATCTTTGCCCAATTGTTCCCAGCATAAGACAGATATCTAAAAAAACTAGTTAAAACATGGCGGGGCTCCTTTAATTTATATAATCTAAAAGTACTTAAAGGGACATGAAACCCAATTTTTTTTCTTTCAGGATACAGATAGAACATATAATTTTAAACAACTTTCCAATTAACCTCTATTACCAATTTTGCTTCATTCCCTTGATAACCTTTGCTGAAGGAACAGCAATGCACTACTGAGAGCTAGCTGAAAATATCTAGTCAGTCAATCACAAGAGACAAATGTGTGCAGGCACCAATCACCAGCTAGCTCCCGCTAGTGTAGGATATGAGTGTATTCTTTCTCAACAATGGATACCAAAAGAACAAAGTACATTAGAATATAGAAGTAAACTTAAAACTGTATTAAAATAACATGCTCTATCTGATTTTTGACTTTCATATCCTATTAATATAAACTAAACTTTTACGCTTAGATCTTCAATATTTAAACAACTAATATAATTGTAAAAACATTGAAGAATTGAATACATCATTATGTCTAGTATATATATATATACTGTTTACATTGTGCGCATTAATGACTTTCAGCTTGCCTAGCTGTCGTTAACCATTCATGCGATCGTGTGATTTCATTGATGGGATCGGGTCAGGGAGAAGTGCCTATGAAGCTAGGAATGCCCTCCAGCCTGATCCCATATAGCAAGCCGCCATGGCTTCAGGATAGCCAAACGGATAGGACGTTCAATGCCGTCCTAAGGGCGCTAAAGCCCAGAGCAGTTAGGACGGCATGGAATGTGTTAAAGGGATGTTAAATTGCATGCAAATAATATTTTGGCTTCAAAACAACCTTCTGCTGCTGTACTTTGGAATGAGTAAAATGAAAATCCAATTACTTTGTAAACGGTTATCTTTTTATTCACCAGATGAAAGAATAGACCACCCATGTAAATTCAGTCTCTGTTTGTTTATCCCCAACAAAAAAAAAGATGTTAAACAATGCTCCTTTGGTAAAAACAAAATAAATATGAAAAAAGATAGTGCAAAGAAAAAGAAAACAACTTGCTTGTTTTCTTGCAACATGAGACATTTTCAGTGAAGCCCCTGTCCTCAGTGTGATAAGAGAGCTGACATGTTTGAAGCTTAGGTTACATTGTGACTGATCTGAGCATGAGCAAATCTGACTCCTTGTTATCTAGTGTATTAACCTTATAGTAAGCTAGCTCATGTTAAACTAGATTTTTTTTTTTACATCCGGTTAGATAACCCTTCCTGCAGAAGCCACAGCCTCCTTGTAGGGGCACTGCACAAATGTAGTGTAAAAAAAGAGAAATAAAATGTAAAAGGGACAGTAGGGATGTGTGTGTATGTTTGCAATTGCAGCTATATCTAAGAATAATTTACATTAAGTTATTTTATGGGTTAAGACATCTGACTCACGTAGCTCTGTAGAGATCAAATCGGCCTTTGTCCTGTATGTGGAACATCAGGTCCCCTCCGTTGAGAAACTCCATGACAAAGAAAAGATGTTCCTGTTTCAGAGCAGAGAAATATATGAGAACCGCATAATGGTCATATGTCACAGTAAACCACAAATAAACTCCATATTACACAATCACAGTGCAGGTGACCTTCATATGGCATAACACACAAAACCTCTGCATTGTGCCGACAAGTGCCAGAGGAACTCACTACTGCACCAATACATCCTAGAGAAGCTCACTACAGTACTACACCTGTCAGAAAGTCTTACTGCACAGCACAACCTCCATAGTGAGCAAACATAACTCCAATCCCCTCTGTACTCTACACATCCTAGTGAATCTCATTGCTACATCAACACAATTAGGTAACCTATTTTACTGCACAACACAACTTAGAGAACCTCTCTATTGTACATCTCAACAGTCTACAAAACCTCCATACTTCACCAGCCCTAATCACAGAACTTCCATATTACCCCAAAACCAATCAGGGAACCTCAAAATTCCAGAAACACTAATTAAAAACCTCCGAAGTCCATTAACTCTAATCCCAGAGCCTCCATATTCCATCCACCAAGACAAACCAGGGAACCTCCTAATCACTACACTACCGCTATAATACTCCAGCAACAAATCAGAGAACCTCCATATTCCAGAAACACTCATTTAAAACCTTCAAAGACCATCTGCACTATCACAGAACCTCCATATTCCTCCAACACTAATCACATAACTTCCATCTTCCACAAACACAAATCACAGAACCTCCAAAGTCTATCGGCACTAATCACAGAACCACCAAATTTCTCCAACACTAAGCACAGAATCTCCATATTCCTCCAACACTTATCACAGAACCTCCATATTCCTCCAACACTAATCACAGAACTATCCATATTCCTCCAACACTAATCACAGAACCATCCATCTTCCTCCAACACTAATATCAGAACCATCCATATTCCTCCAACACTAATCACAGAACCTCCATATTCCTCCAACACTAATCACAGAACCATCTATATTCCTCCAACACTAATCACAGAACCATCCATATTCCTCCAACACTAATCACAGAACCTCCATATTGCTCCAACACTAATCACAGAACCATCCATATTCCTCCAACACTAATAAAAGAACCATCCATATTCCTCCAACACTAATCACAGAACCATCTATATTCCTCCAACACTAATCACAGAACCATCCATATTCCTCCAACACTAATCACAGAACCTCCATATTCCTCCAACACTAATCACAGAACCATCCATATTCCTCCAACACTAATAAAAGAACCATCCATATTCCTCCAACACTAATAAAAGAACCATCCATATTCCTCCAACACTAATCACAGCACCTCCAAAGTCTATCGGCACTAATCACAGAACCACCAAATTTCTCCAACACTAAGCACAGAATCTCCATATTCCTCCAACACTTATCACAGAACCTCCATATTCCTCCAACACTAATCACAGAACTATCCATATTCCTCAAACACTAATCACAGAACCATCCATCTTCCGACAACACTAATATCAGAACCATCCATATTCCTCCAACACTAATCACAGAACCATCTATATTCCTCCAAAACTAATCACAGAGCCATCCATATTCCTCCAACACTAATCACAGAACCTCCATATTCCTCCAACACTAATCACAGAACCATCCATATTCCTCCAACACTAATAAAAGAACCATCCATATTCCTCCAACACTAATAAAAGAACCATCCATATTCCTCCAACACTAATCACAGCACCTCCAAAGTCTATCGGCATTAATCACAGAACCTCCATATTCCTCCAACACTAATCACAGAACCATCCATATTCCTCCAACACTAATCACAGAACCATCCATATTCCTCCAACACTAATAACAGAACCATCCATATTCCTCCAACACTAATCACAGCACCTCCAAAGTCTATCGGCATTAATCACAGAACCATCCATATTCCTTCAACACTAATCACAGAACCATCCATATTCCTTCAACACAAATCACAGAACCTCCATATTCCTCCAACACAAATCACAGAACCATTCATATTCCTCCAACACAAATCACAGAACCTCCTATTCCTCCAACACTAAATAACAGAACCTTCATATTCCTTCAACACAAATCACAGAACCTCCTTTTCCTCCAACCCTAATCACAGAACCTCCATATTCCTTCAACACAAATCACAGAACCTCCATATTTCTCCAACACTAATCTCAGAACCATTCATATTCCTCCAACACAAATCACAGAACCTCCATATCCCATCAACACAAATCACAGAACCTCCTATTCCTTCAACACTAATCACAGAACCTCCATATCCCATCAACACAAATCACAGAACCATCCATATTCCTCCAACACAAATCACAGAACCATCCATATTCCTCCAACACTAATCACAGAGCCTCCTATTCCTCCAACACTATCACAGAACCTCCATATTCCTCCAACACTAAATCACAGAACCATCCATATTCCTCCAACACAAATCACAGAACCATCCATATTCCTCCAACACTAATCACAGAGCCTCCTATTCCTCCAACACTATCACAGAACCTCCTATTCCTCCAACACTAATCAAAGAACTTCCATATTCCTTCAACACAAATCACAGAACCGGCATATTCCCCCAACACAAATCCCAGAACCATCCATATTCCTCCAATACTAATCACAGAACCTCCTATTCCTCCAACACTAATCACAGAACCTCCATATTCCTCTAACACGAATCACAGAGTCTCCATATTCATTCAACGCTAATCAGAGAACCATCCATATTCCTCCAACACTAATCACAGAACCATCCATATTCCTCCAACACTAATCACAGAACCATCCATATTCCTCCAGCACTAATAACAGAACCTCCATATTCCTTCAACACCAGTCACAGAACCATCCATATTCCTCCAATACTAATCACAGAACCTCCTATTCCTCCAGCACTAATCACAGAACCTCCATATTCCTCCAACACAAATCACAGAACCATCCATATTCCTCCCACACAAATCACAAAACCTCCTATTCCTCCAATACTAATCACAGAACCTCCTATTCCTCCAACACTAATCACAGAACCACCATATTCCTTCAACACTAATCACATAACCATATATATTCCTCCAACACTTATCAGAGAACCTCCATATTCCTCCAACACTTATCAGAGAACCTCCATAACCCAGCACTATCAAAATAACCCCCCCAACACTTATCACACAACTTCCATTTTCCACAGACATTAATTACAGAACCTCCATATTCCTCTAACACGAATCACAGAGTCTCCATATTCATTCAACGCTAATCACAGAACCTCCTATTCCTCCAACACTAATCACAGAACCTCCATATTCCTCCAACACAAATCACAGAACCATCCATATTCCTCCCACACAAATCACAAAACCTCCTATTCATCCAATACTAATCACAGAACCTCCTATTCCTCCAACACTAATCACAGAACCACCATATTCCTTCAACACTAATCACATAACCATATATATTCCTCCAACACTTATCAGAGAACCTCCATATTCCTCCAACACTTATCAGAGAACCTCCATAACCCAGCACTATCAAAATAACCCCCCCCCCAACACTTATCACACAACTTCCATTTTCCACAGACATTAATCACAGATCCTCCATTATCCACAAACACTAAACACAGAACCTCCATATTACATCAACACTAATCACAGAACTGCCACATTCCACAGAAGTTAATCAAAGAACCACCACATCCCACCAATACTGATCACAGAACATCCCTATTACAACATAACTAACTGAATCTCTATACTACACTAGCAGACCGACCGACCTAAACCACCCTAGTGTCCCATTCTGAATATGGAAAAGAAAACAACAAAGAATTACAAACATCAAGTAAATCAGCGAGTGTCAGAGAGTATAAGAGACATCTCAAAATGTAATTATCCAATATCTGTATTTCTCCAGAGACATGTGAATGTTCTAAGCATAGACACATGAACCCGGGTAGGTGGTAGTCACTCATACAAGAAAATATTGTGTTCTGTTTATTTTACAGTGTGATATCTACTGAATCGTAAAACAAAATCCTTAAAGGGACATAAAAAAACAACAACAAAAATTATTTCATGATTCAGATAGAACATACAATTTTAAACAACTTTCCAATCTAATTCTATTATCAAGTTTCCTTTGTTTTCTTGTTATTCTTTGTTGAAAAATAGAAAGGTTAGCTCAGGGTCATGCACATGTCTGACGTTTGATATGGCAAATAGTTTTGCAACAATGTTAGAAATTAGCAAGAGCACTAGATGGCAGCACTATTTCCTGTCATGTAGTACTAATGTTATACATTAGCAAGAGCACTAGATGGCAGCACTATTTAATGTCATGTGGTACTAATGTAATACATTAGCAAGAGCACTAGATGGCAGCACTATTTCCTGTCATGTAGTACTAATGTTATACATTAGCAAGAGCACTAGATGGCAGCACTACTTCCTGTCATGTAGTACCAATGTTATAAATTAGCAAGAGCACTAGATGGCAGCACTACTTCCTGTCATGTAGCACTAATGTTATACATTAGCAAGAGCACTAGATGCCAGCACTATTTCCTGTCATGTAGTACTAATGTTATACATTAGCAAGAGCACTAGATGGCAGCACTATTTCCTGTCATGTAGTACTAATGTTATACATTAGCAAGAGCACTAGATGGCAGCACTACTTCCTGTCATGTAGTACTAATGTTATAAATTAGCAAGAGCACTAGATGGCAGCACTACTTCCTGTCATGTAGCACTAATGTTATACATTAGCAAGAGCACTAGATGCCAGCACTATTTCCTGTCATGTAGTACTAATGTTATACATTAGCAAGAGCACTAGATTGCAGCAATATTTCCTGTCATGTAGTACTAATGTTATACATTAGCAAGAGCACTAGAGGGCAGCACTATTTCCTGTCATGTAGTACTAATGTTAGAAATTAGCAAGAGCACTACATGGCAGCACTATTTCCTGTCATGTAGTACTAATGTTATACATTAGCAAGAGCACTAGATGGCAGCACTACTTCCCGTCATGTAGTACTAATGTTATACATTAGCAAGAGCACTAGATGGCAGCACTATTTCCTGTTATGTAGTATTAATGTTATACAATAGCAAGAGCACTAGATGGCAGCACTATTTCCTGTCATGTAGTACTAATGTTATACATTAGCAAGAGCACTAGAGGGCAGCACCATTTCCTGTCATGTAGTACTAATGTTATACATTAGCAAGAGCACTAGATGGCAGCACTATTTCCTGTCATGTAGTACTAATGTTATACATAAGTAAGAGCACTAGATGGCAGCACTATTTCCTGTCATGTAGTACTAATGTTATACATAAGTAAGAGCACTAGAGGGCAGCACTATTTCCTGTCATGTAGTACTAATGTTATACATTAGCAAGAGCACTAGATGGCAGCACTATTTCCTGTTATGTAGTACTATGTTATACATTAGCAGGAGCACTAGATGGCAGCACTATTTCCTTTCATGTAGTACTAATGTAATACAATAGCAAGAGCACTAGAGGGCAGCACTATCTCCTGTCATGTAGTACTAATGTTATACATTAGCAAGAGCATTAGAGGGCAGCACTATTTCCTGTCGTGTAGTACTAATGTTATATATTAGCAAGAGCACTAGATGGCAGCACTATTTTCTGTCATGTAGTACTAATGTTATACATTAGCAAGAGCACTAGATGGCAGCACTACTTCCTGTCATGTAGTACTAATGTTATACATTAGCAATAGCACTAGAGGGCAGCACTATCTCCTGTCATGTAGTACTAATGTTATACATTAGCAAGAGCACTAGGTGGCAGCACTATTTCCTGTCATGTAGTACTAATGTTATACATTAGCAAGAGCACTAGATGGCAGCACTATTTCCTGTCATGTAGTACTAATGTTATACATTAGCAAGAGCACTAGATGCCAGCAATATTTCCTGTCATGTAGTACTAATGTTATACATTAGCAAGAGCACTAGATGGCAGCACTACTTCCTGTCATGTAGTACTAATGTTATACATTAGCAAGAGCACTAGATGGCAGCACTATTTCCTGTCATGTAGTACTAATGTTATACATTAGCAAGAGCACTAGATGGCAGCACTATTTCCTGTCATGTAGTACTAATGTTATACATTAGCAAGAGCACTAGATGGCAGCACTACTTCCTGTCATGTAGTGCTTCTGGCATATAAATATACACTTAATGGAAGATAATGAGTAAAAAATGTAACAAAAACGTTAATAATTGATATGAAATCTACTCCACATCACAACTAGAAACAGGTATTTTACAAATTTTCACTTTAGGAACCTCTCCCACTAACCACAGCAAGAAATAGTACCCTATGGAAACGTCGTAATAGCAATGAAGCAACTTAAAATGCTGTGCTTAGATTAAGGTTAATTTCCTTGATTGCTAAAAAAAAAAAAAAAAAAAAAAAAAAAAAAAAGGCAAACTAATATTTTAATTCTGTCAGCTAAAGAGTTAAAAAGTGAATTCAACCGTGAAAAGGCACATTTGAAATAAAACATTTTAAATTGTGACTCTGCAACGTTAACAAAGAAAATTGCTTGTGTGTGGCGCTTTCTGCAAAAAAAGTTCCCATAAAACATCCTCAACTGTGTTAATTAAAGGGACATTATACACTAGATTTTTCTTTGCATAAATGTTTTGTAGATGATCCATTTATACAGCCCACCTGGGAGTGTTATTCTAACAATGTATAGTTTTGCTTATTCTTCAGACTTTTTCAGACTCCTAACTAAAAAAAAAATTTGAACCTGCAGCTGGGCAGTAACTGAAGAATAACTTTTTAGACAACACTTACTCTGGTGAGCTGAGGAAATTGTGAGGTAAAATATCTTCCTTTTTCACATAGAGATTCCCAGGTGATATTTCCTGTCAGCTTTTTACAGTTTTACTGCATCAGTTTCAAGTGATTTTGCATATGGGTATTATGTCCCTTTAAATAAATAATTTACATGCACAAACACATGAGACTGTGACACCTAACATTGTTTATCTGAAGTTTGTTAATCACCAAAACGCTCTATTAAACTCCTCTGGTGTTAGGCAAGTGCCAGTTAAGAGGACATTAGATGCACCAAGCAGAGGGGGCAGGTCACGCACTAAGGTCTGTAGAGTTCCCAGGAAGACAGAGACAAATAAAATGTCACACTGACTGGGTACCTTGGTATGGAAGGTGCAATAGACGTGCGTGAGAAATGGGTTGTCCCATGCCATCGCTAGAACACGTTTTTCCACCATGGTGCACTCTACATCATCATCTATAAGGACCACGTCTTTCTTCAGAGCTTTCACTGCAAAGTACTCGTTCTTTCCCTTCAGTTCCGCCAGCAGCACCTACAGAGCACAAGGGCGGTGAGGCAGGGGACACACATTATGGGGAAGGTGTCAGGGAGGGACACACAGTGCAGGGGGAGGTGTCAGGGAGGGACACACAGTGCGGGGTGAAGTGTCAGGGAGGGACACACAGTGCGGGGTGAAGTGTCAGGGAGGGACACAGTGCGGGGGGAGGTCTCAGGGAGGGACACAGTGCGGGGGGAGGTCTCAGGGAGGGACACACAGTGCGGGAGGAGGTGTCAGAGAGAGACACAAAGTGCAGGCGGAGGTGTCAAGGAGAGACACAATATGGGGGAGGTGTCAGGGAAGGACACACAGTGCAGGGAGAGGTGTCAGGGAGGGACACACAGTGCAGTGGGGGGTGGTGTCAAGGAGGGACACACAGTGCAGAGGGGGGACACAGTGCAGGGAGGGACACACAGTGCAGGGGGGAGGAGTCAGGGAAGGACAGTGCAGGGGGAGGTGTCAGGGAGGGACACACAGTGCGGGGTGAAGTGTCAGGGAGGGACACACAGTGCGGGGTGAAGTGTCAGGGAGGGGCACTGTGCGGGGTGAAGTGTCAGGGAGGGACACTGTGCGGGGGGGAGGTGTCAGGGAGGGGCACACAGTGCGGGAGGAGGTGTCAGAGAGACACACAGTGCAGGGGCAGGTGCCAGGGAGAGACACACAGTGCAGGGGCAGGTGCCAGGGAGAGACACACATTATGGGGGAGGTCTCAGGGAGGGACACACAGTGCAGGGAGAGGTGTCAGGGAGGGACACACAGTGCAGTGGGGGGTGGTGTCAGGGAGGGACACACAGTGCAGGGGGAGGTGTTAGGGAGGGACACACAGTGCGGGGTGAAGTGTCAGGGAGGGACACACAGTTCGTGGGGAACACAAGAGGGGGCTAAGCTCTCTGGGCTGGGTCAGGATTCACCTTGCCAAAGCTGCCTTTCCCCAGCACCTTGTGGAATATAAAGTTTTCGATCTTCAATCGACTGCTGATGCTGGAGATCCGGATGGTGGGTTGAGGGCTAGTTCCTTCCCACAACTTATCATACTGGCTATCTGCAGAGGGTCAGAATGTTCACGTTAAACATACATTAACAGCCATTACAGGCTACTTTACTTGCTATAGGACGCGCTTATTTACTGGCCTGACAGATTCACAGCTTTCCAGAGGATATTTATATCCCCCTATTTTAATCAAACAAATATATCACTTTTAATAAGTAAATCAGTCATTTGATACATTAACCTCCTGCAGTTATCACTTCCCAGGTTTCTTAGAAACCTTATATACAGTATATATTACCCAGACCCAGTGAACCTGTCACTTACCTAAGGTATCTGCTCCAACTGCCCCCGGCCCTTTTGGGATCACTTGTTGGTATATGCCAACGGTATCTGACCCAGAATCTGACTTCCTGCTGGATTTCTGAAATAACAAAAATTGCACAAACTTTATTATCCAATCAAAATCACTTGACCTATCTCAGTGCGGAATGCGTTGGAAGTATTCTTTTTATTAATTTGATATATCAAATGGGGGGGGGGAGGTTAATTTGTACTACCTCCCATATATTTGAAAATTCAGCCTTGACCTTCCCTCCCCAGAGACAGACCCTAATTATTGTCCTTTATCTTAAAGGGACACTGAACCCAATTTTTTTCTTTCATGATTCAGATAGAGCATGCAATTTTAAGCTACTTTCTAATTTATTCATATTATCAATTTTTCTTCGTTCTCTTGCTATCTTTATTTTAAAAAGAAGACATCTAAGCTTTTTTTTTATTCAGAACTCTGGACAGCACTTTTTTATTGGTGGATGAGTTTATCCACCAATCAGCAAGAACAACCCAGGTTGATCACCAAAAATGGGCCGGCATCTAAACTTACTTTCTTGAATTTCAAATAAAGATACCAAGAGAATGAAGAAAATTTGATAATAGGAGTAAATTAGAAAGTTGTTTAAAATGTCATGCTCTATCTGAATCACGAAAGAAAAAATTTGGGTACAATGTCCCTTTAATAGGTTAAAGCCCCAGACCGCTAATATATGACAATACTGATCATTTGCTCTTTATCTATATCTATAACATAAATTAAGTCTTTACTGGGCATCTGCTCTATATGTCTACAACAGAATCTTTATTACCTATAACTCTTCAACATTAAAGGACACTGAACCCAATTTTTTTCTTTTGTGATTCAGATAGAGCATGTAATTTTAAGCAACTTTCTAATTTACTCTTATTAGCAAATGTTCTTCATTCTCTTGGTATTTTTATTTGAAAAGTAAGAATGTAAGTTTAGATGCCGGCCCCTTTTGCTGAACAACCTGGGTTGTTCTTGCTGATTGGTGGATAAATTAATCCACCAATAAACAATTGCTGTCCAAGGTTCTGGACTTTCTTTTTCAAATAAAGATAGCAAGAGAACGAAGAAAAATTGATAATAGGAGTAAATTAGAAAGTTGCATGCTCTATCTGAATCACAAAAGAAAAAATTTGGGTTCAGTGTCCCTTTAACTATTTTTTTAATATTTTTTGTCTTTGATCATTATCGCCTTTGTAGGCCGCTTATACCTGGCTGACTTGGTTCAAGGCTTCCGATAAAAGCTTCTGGTTGATCCCGCATAGATTAGCAACTTTTTTCTGACACTTGTGATGAACGTTCATCCCACAGTCTGTTGGCAGAGATAAGAGACAGGTAGGATTTTTGTAAGCTGGATATAAGTAGCAAAGAGTAAAAATTTTAGATAAGTAGCCACCTGAACCCTTAACATAACAGAGAGGACAAACATAAAGACCATCTCTCAAATGAAAACTCACCATCACATTTTAACCCCTGCTTCACCAGGCCCCAGAGTAGACTGCCGCAGTGGTCGCAGAATGTGGGACTTTTATAATTATAAGCTTTGAACCGATGAGGCATGTCAATGTTAAAACGTTCTTTTTGGAACTGTGAGGGATGAACAAGAGAGGTTATAAAGCAACGTCATGATCGAAAGAGAAGATACTGCTTGTGAGACAGTGCAGTACTAACCATGGTGTCCCGGCTGTTGGTGGCGGTGCCGGTACACCGACCGATGATCTTGTCGATGCATTTCTTGTGTATTGCTGCATTGCATTCTGGGTAAGAGAGGAAGTGTTGCAAGCAAATCACTAACAGGTTACAGAATGAGCAGAGGGAGCTGGCAAAGAAGGATACAGAGGTGTAAACAGAGAGAGAGAGAGATGGAGAAAGAGGCAGGGAAAGAGGAGGAAGAAAAAGAGGAGAGAGAGGGAGAGAGAGAAGAAAGAGGGAGGGAGGCAGAGAGAATAAAGAGGGAGAAGAGATAGGTGAAAGAAAAGAGAGGGAAAGAGGAGAAAGGGGGAGGGAGAGAGGAGAAAAGGGGAGGGAGAGAGGGGGAGGGAGAGAGGGGGAGGGAAAGAGAGGGGAAAGAGGGAGAGAGAAAGAGAGAGAAAGATAGCGAGAGAGAGCGAGAGAGAGAAAGATAGCGAGAGAGAGAGCGCGCGAGAAAGAGAGAGAAAGAGAGAGAAAGAGAAAGAGAGAGAGAGAGAGAGAGAGAGAGAGAGAAAGAGAGAGAGAGAGAAAGAGAGAGAGAGAAAGAGAGAGAGAGAGAGAGAGAGAGAGAAAGAGAGAGAAAGAGAGAGAGAGAGAGAGAGAGAGAGAAAGAGAGAAAGAGAGAGAGAGAGAGAAAGAGAAAGAGAGAGAAAGAGAGAGAGAAAGAGAGAGAGAGAGAGAAAGAGAGAGAGAAAGAGAGAAAGAGAGAGAGTAAGAGAGAGAGTAAGAGAGAGAGTAAGAGAGAGAGAAAGAGAGAGAGAAAGAGAGAGAGAAAGAGAGAGAGAAAGAGAGAGAAAGAGAGAGAAAGAGAGAGAAAGAGAGAGAAAGAGAGAGAGAAAGAGAGAGAAAGAGAGAGAAAGAGAGAGAAAGAGAGAGAAAGAGAGAGAAAGAGAGAGTAAGAGAGAGAAAGAGAGAGAAAGAGAGAGAGAGAGAAAGAGAGAGAGAGAGAGAGAGAGAAAGAGAGAGAGAGAGAGAGAGAGAAAGAGAGAGAGAACGAGAAAGAGAGAACGAGAAAACGAGAGAGAGTTAAAGAAGAGAGAGAGATAGAGAGAGAAAGAGAGAGTTAAAGAAGAGAGATAGAGAGAGAAAGAGTTAAAGAAAAGAAAGAGTGAGGGTTAAAGAAGAGACGAGGGAGAAAGAGAGAAAGAAGAAATAAGGAAGTTAGAGAGAGGGAGAAAAAAAAAAAAAGAGGGTGCAATAGCTCAGATAAAAGAGAAGGAAGATATGACTGGAGGAAAATGATGAGTTAGCAGAAATAAAGCAGAAACAGAAGTAAAAAAAAAAAAGGAAGCTTAAATGTCGAGACATGAGGTGACATTTCTATTACAGTAAGGCTGGTATCACCCACACACAATATCTGTTGCTGTCTGAGTGCAGAAAAAGTCACACGCACAGAGCACAGTGCAGATATAGCCCATATAACAGACAGTGAGAGTGGGCCTTAATAACGAAGCATTGATACTCACGTCTGCATTTGTATCCCTGCTTGTTCAATCCCCTGCAAAAGTACAGAAAACAGTTACTGAAGCAGACTGTAAAATGCTAATAAAATGTTTATACTATTTGTTACGTGTAAAGAAAGCAGTGGCATTTAAAAACCTAATAAATTCACTGTATAAGAGGTTGTCTAACAGGACAATGACAAAGTATGGAAGCTGTGCACACACTAAGGTAATTTTCAAGTACTCAAATGTTGTTTTAAACTATATATCCGTTTTCCAGCTACTGTGCCAACCTGAGAGTAAAAATATTTAACCCCTTGGCTGTCAGAGCATTGTTTTATTGCCCTCTCTGGCATCTAAGGGTTAACAAGATGGTTGTACATGCTGCTGGAAAAAAATGCTCTAATGAAATACAATATTAAAGGGACACTGAACTCAAAATGTTAAATATTTAAAGGGATATTCCAGCCAAAATTTAAATGTACTTTAATGCACTCTAATTTTGAAAAAAGAAGCATTTTCACAATACACTTGTTTAAAGACAGCTTTTGCTGCGCAAGTGCACATGAAGCATATCTGGGTATGTACCATGCACCGACACTTTAAACAGCATGTTTGCTCTGAAAGCCTGCAGTGGCTTGTATTGTGTTGTCAGTGACTCGTTTCTATAATACAAGCTACTACTGGCTCTCTGAATGTGATGCACCATAAAAAAGCATAACGTCAACATCCCTTTAATAAAAAGTACAAATATTTATCTTTATTGCTAAAGGTCCCAGACAAAGCCAGGATAAAGCCAGGTGTGCTTCTCACCACACAAACTCTTTGCAGACAGAGCAGAAGGTCGGCTGGCCAAAAAACGTTGCAATGAATTCATGGTTCTTGATATAGTGGATCTTGGCCTGTTTGATTGCTCCTCGCCTCCGGTTTATGGTCACCAGTCCCTCGTCTTCTCTGATCGACTGTTTGCAATCTAGAGACAGGCATTTGTGAGACAGAAAGATAATGTATGAGAAAGAACAAAAGAAAAAAAATTCCAATAAATCTCCTTCTTTACTTTCAGAGTGACAAGAACAAACATTTGTTACAATTAGGTAAGTAGTTTCCCAACTGGAGAGGCTGAAAGAGGGGTTTCACACTCATATACTTCCTTCTAGGGGCCAGTTCTATGTACAAGCTGACGGACAGAACGAAACTACAGAGAAATTAAATTGTACAGAGAGAGAGTAACGTCAGGAATCTCACAGGCAATGTTCTTGTGGGTACTGAATTTTTTGGAAGTGGAGTTACAGTTAGGAAGTGGAACAGTGTCAGTGACTTGGCAGCAATTTGTAACGTGCACTAATTTGACTTTCACTGCATTGTAACCCACAGCACTGCTGCAGTCTTATTCTGGTCACTATATGGCTGCAGCTTGTGGTACTGTGGTGAAGCCGACGTTCATAACAGAGACCGGCAATGGAGAAAAGGTGAGGGAGAAAAATCAAACTGAGACCATACTCATTACTTTCTCACGTGCAGGGTGAAACTGTGCTCTCTCACACACAAGGTGACAAGGGGCTCTCTCAAACGCATGGTGACAAGGGGCTCTCTCACACACAAGGTGACAAGGGGCTCTCTCACACACAAGGTGACAAGGGGCTCTCTCACACGGAGGGTGACAAGGGGCTCTCTCACTGCTAAGGTAATACAGCACTCTCTCACTGCTAAGGCAATACGGCACTCTCTCACTGCTAAGGCAATACGGCACTCTCTCACTGCTAAGGTAATACGGCACTCTCTCACACCTAAGGCAATACGGCACTCTCTCACTGCTAATGTAATACGGCACTCTTTCACTGCTAAGGTAATACGGTACTCTCTCACTGCTAAGGTAATATGGCACTCTCTCACTGCTAAGGCAATACGGCACTCTCTCACTGCTAAGGTAATACGGCACTCTCTCACACCTAAGGCAATACGGCACTCTTTCACTGCTAAGGTAATACGGCACTCTCTCACTGCTAAGGTAATACGGCACTCACTCACACCTAAGGCAATACAGCACTCTCACTGCTAAGGCAATACGGCACTCTCTCACTGCTAAGGCAATACGGCACTCTCACACCTAATGCAATACGGCACTCTCTCACTGCTAAGGTAATACAGCACTCTCACACCTAATGCAATACGGCACTCTCTCACTGCTAAGGCAATACGGCACTCTCTCACTGCTAAGGCAATACGGCACTCTCTCACTGCTAAGGTAATACAGCACTCTCACTGCTAAGGCAATACGGCACTCTCTCACACCAAATGCAATACGGAACTCTCTCACTGCTAAGGTAATACAGCACTCTCACTGCTAAGGCAATATGGCACTCTCTCACTGCTAAGGCAATACGGCACTCTCTCACTGCTAAGGTAATACGGTACTCTCTCACTGCTAAGGTAATATGGCACTCTCTCACACCTAAGGTAATACTGCACTCTCTCACAGCTAAGGTAATATGGCACTCTCTCACACCTAAGGCAATACGGTACTCTCTCACTGCTAAGGCAATACGGCACTCTCTCACTGCTAAGGTAATACGGCACTCTCTCACTGCTAAGGTAATACGGCACTCTCTCACACCTAAGGCAATATGGCACTCTCTCACACCTAAGGCAATACAGCACTCTCTCACACCTAAGGCAATACAGCACTCTCTCACCCCTAAGGCAATACGGCACTCTCTCACCCCTAAGGCAATACGGCACTCTCTCACACCTAAGGCAATACAGCACTCTCTCACACCTAAGGCAATACGGCACTCTCTCACACCTAAGGCAATACAGCACTCTCTCACACCTAAGGCAATACAGCACTCTCTCACACCTAAGGCAATACGGCACTCTCTCACACCTAAGGCAATACGGCACTCTCTCACACCTAAGGCAATACAGCACTCTCTCACACCTAAGGCAATACAGCACTCTCTCACACCTAAGGCAATACAGCACTGTCTCACACCTAAGGCAATACGGCACTCTCTCACACACATGATTAAATACAACACTAAGATACAACTGCACAACAGTGAACATACAAACACACACTTACACATCAGGCAGCGTACTGACCTCTCCGGCGTGCAGACCGAGAACTCTGCATGCTGAGGAGATACACCGCCCCAGCACAGCAATCCTAGGGCTGCACTCAGTATAAACACTGCATGGGGAGTGAGGTCTGCTGAGTGTTACAATGAGTCTGAGAGCTGAAGGGGGGGCAGAGAGGAGGTGAGACAATGAGAGGGAGAAAGCAGAAGAGCATACAGGAGGCAGAGGAGAGCGCACAAAAGCAAAACAAAAAAGAGAGAGAAAAAGAGAGAGAAAGTAAAAGAAAGAAAGAAAGAAAGAGAGAGAGAGAGAGAGAGAGAGAGACAGAAAGAGAGAGAGAGAAGACAAAGTAGAGCTGTGCAGGGAGCGAGGAGACAGCAGTAAAGCTGCGCAGGGGGTAATAAGACAGCAGTAGAGCTGCGCAGGAGGTAATAAGACAGCAGTAGAGCTGCGCAGGAGGTAATAAGACAGCAGTAGAGCTGCGCAGGAGGTAATAAGACAGCAGTAGAGCTGCGCAGGAGGTAATAAGACAGCAGTAGAGCTGCGCAGGAGGTAATAAGACAGCAGTAGAGCTGTACAGGGGGCAAGAGCTGTCAGACCAACGCTGGGCAGAATGTGTGGACTTCTGGCATCAGCTGCAAGGAAAGGGTTAACTCACTGCAGGGTGAAATCACACATGTGCTGCATACTCATCACAGTTTCACACCCAGAGATGAGACATGTGCTAGATGTGAGAGTAGAGGACGGCAGAAGGCACATGTACCCAACATACAGCCTGCTCAGCTACACAACCTGACACACAACCTGACAGCGCTCAGCTACACAACCTGACAGCGCTCAGCTACACAACCTGACACACAGCCTGACAGTGCTCAGCTACACAACCTGACACACAGCCTGACAGCGCTCAGCTACACAACCTGACACACAGCCTGACAGCGCTCAGCTACACAACCTGACAGCGCTCAGCTACACAACCTGACACACAGCCTGACAGTGCTCAGCTACACAACCTGACAGCGCTCAGCTACACAACCTGACAGCGCTCAGCAACACAACCTGACAGCGCTCAGCAACACAACCTGACACACAGCCTGACAGCGCTCAGCTACACAGCCTGACAGCGCTCAGCTACACAGCCTGACAGCGCTCAGCTACACAACCTGACAGCGCTCAGCAACACAACCTGACACACAGCCTGACAGCGCTCAGCTACACAGCCTGACAGCGCTCAGCTACACAGCCTGACAGCGCTCAGCTACACAGCCTGACAGCGCTCAGCTACACAGCCTGACAGCGCTCAGCTACACAGCCTGACAGCGCTCAGCTACACAGCCTGACAGCGCTCAGCTACACAGCCTGACAGCGCTCAGCTACACAGCCTGACAGCGCTCAGCTACACAGCCTGACAGCGCTCAGCTACACAGCCTGACAGCGCTCAGCTACACAGCCTGACAGCGCTCAGCTACACAGCCTGACAGCGCTCAGCTACACAGCCTGACAGCGCTCAGCTACACAACCTGACAGTGCTCAGCTACACAACCTGACACACAACCTGACAGTGCTCAGCTACACAACCTGACACACAGCCTGACCGTGCTCAGCTACACAACCTGACACACAACCTGACAGTGCTCAGCTACACAACCTGACACACAGCCTGACCGTGCTCAGCTACACAACCTGACACACAGCCTGACCGTGCTCAGATACACAACCTGACACAAGTCTGTAGTCTGCACTTCTAATACTCAGAACTGAAAAGGAGTTCAAGAACAGGTGAAGTGGGAAGTGGGGTCAGAATAAACAATGAAGTTTTTGACTACATAAAAACGCTTGGCTTAGATCTACACAAATAACTCTTCACTCACATACTGTACATCCCTATATATTGTTTAACACAAGAACATGCGCACATAGATGAACCTGAACGTAACCGCAATAAGACAAAGCGACAGATTCATACTCATCAGGAGCAGTACCTGTGTCTTCCAGGAAAAACTGCACGGACATCAGCACCTTCCCCTGCGGCTGTAGGTCAAGCTGCAGGACAAAAACAAATGTGTAAAAATGCTGTATATACAAAATTGTGCGTCACCGCAACATCATATCTTGCTCCTTATTCTTTCTTACCCAAAACTCAGACTTTCCGTTGCCTTTTTTACTACGTTCAGCTAACATAGCGACGCCCACTGTAGCCTCAGACAAGGGATCTTCTGCTGCCTTCATCAGCACGATCTGGATGACCCGACCCTCGTAAATATGTGCGTCAAATGTGGACTTCCAGTCAGGGTACATAGTGGGTTTCTTCTGCACTAGAGTTTTACCTCTATCTGAAAACCGAAAAAAAAATATCTCATTTTTAGTATAAACCAGAAAACAACAATAAAATGAAAACTATTGTTTAAGCTCAATTAATTGTTAAAGGGACCGTGTACTGTAAAATTGTATCCATTTTAATTTGTTACCAATCACCCATATTACCTGCTGGAATGTATTAAAATGTTTACAAATAACTCCTTTACTTTTTTTTGACATTTGAAGTAGTTGATGTTGCCAGTGGTATCCCCGCCTATACTAAATATGTCAATACTTGAGTATTGGCTATAGAAAAGCTGGGTAAATATAGCCAGCAGAAGAAACTACACTCCCAGTGGGAGGTAAGAGTGATAAGTAATAAAGTGTTAATTTTTAATTCTTTAAAGTTTTGAGCTTTGGTATACAGATATATATATATTGATATAGATTGTATAGCCTGAGGAAACAGCCATTGAGCGGCTGAGAAACACGTCGCTTTGTTTTTAATAAAAATATGCTTTTATGATACACTTGCGTCTCTCTGGGACTTTATCGTGGAGTTTTTGAGAGGACCTTTACTTTGCCTGCGTGCAGTTTGCTGGGCGACTGAGAAGTCCCAGCTTGCTGCTATTGCACCTGGAGGTGCGCTTCATCTTGTAAGTACAATCATTAAGTAAGATTGCATCACCTGTCCCCACTGTACTAGGCTATGGTAGCTGTGCTTTATCACTGACAGGTTTTATAGACTTGCCTTCTGACCATCCCTTCGGGTGCCTGGACATTTGGCACACAGTGACCTGGGCCACTGCTATTGATCCAGTCTGCTCCACTTGCACCATTTGGTGCTTCACTTTTAATGGATGATTGGAGAGGGATCCTTCATATAAACAACCGAGGACAACCCGGTGTTTACACTTAGGCGGATTACCCAGGCAGACAGAGCTGGTGGAACTACATATGGCTACAGACCTATCTGGTGACACGCCTTCCACTTACCTCATAGGATTGAGGGTATCGGATGTAAGTAGAACCTATATCCAGACATTGAGAGCACTACTGAACTTGATTCAAAATTTGATTGAGAAGTACGGTCCACTGATAAACCATATTCTTACATAGACTTTGTTTTATGGATGTTTGAGTATATACTATAACGATGTGCAGATATTGCCTGAATGCACATTGAGTCAAATGTGCTTAAAAATTACGTTGAGATACTAAATACATTAGGTTCATCAAGTACATATTATATGATATAAGCTATAAGGATTTTTATATATTTAAAAATAATTAATACTATGTGAATTCTGATTAGGTTTAGCACTGTTAAGATTGCATTTTCTTTTTAAAAAAAAAACAAGGTACCCTACAACAAATAAGAGGTACGAAATAACAGATTTCCTGAACTGTAGATCAGATAAGGTGAATTAAAATGCCCCCTTATCTATGTGGGGGAAACCTCTAGGGAACCGAGAACACGAGTTCTGGAACGCTTGGGAGATATTAAATGGAATCGAAAAGTACCAGTGGCGCAACACATGAATAACATACACAGCAACCATAAATACTATATTCAATTCTTTGCCATAGAGAGTCTAAAATTGAAAGGTTAGAAGAGGCAACATTAATAATGAATGTAGGTGGATTCATGAATTACAATCTGCCTCTCCAAAAGGGCTAAATGAAGAGATCTCTTTCAAAAGTTTTCTGTGATAATAATAACTGCACTTGTGAGCATAATGAATCTTTGCAATATTGAAGATATCGAAATACATACACGGGTGATACAATCCATTGGAGATCAATATTACCTTTGAGATGTCTATCATATATTGTGTATTAATATCAGACAGTATATTATAGATAATATCGAGGCTATACTGTCATGTAAATGATAATGTCAAAGATATCTCTCCCCCCAGCTCATACATTTGTTCTCAGGCAACTGAACCAACTCCCTGAAGACACAGGTCACATCTTATCTTGTGACATAAAAAATAAAACTATATTGACTAAGTACATAGTACGTTACAGTTTATCTTTCTAAAAGCACGAGCATATACTTACTCACATGAGTAAGTGATTAACATTTTTTGTAAGATCATACGATAATAATGCTCATTGACTAATATGGTCACAATGTATAGGCGTTTTTCAGCTTAAAAATATTCAATACCATTTGGGATCAATTATCTTGAAAAGCTTCTTGTACAATATAGAACTTAGTGACTCATCAGTAAATTATTGATTTTCCACATTGACACGAAAGATCGCCATTTGCGGCTCTAAACACTTCCGCGCATGCTCATCGGTTACCTAGACGACCAAGAGCTATAAAGAGAGCCATGCGAGGCTGGGCCGGCCCTATGCCCTGACGAAGTCATGCACAGTGATGAAACGCGGCAGTTGGCGGAGCCTGGGGGACGGTTGTGTGAATGTAGCGGTGTGTGTTTGTTACCGCTCTGGGAGAATACTGTTTGTTACAAAGTTGCTATACAGCGCATATATAAGTTACATTGCAGTTCAACTAAGTGGCTGATATGCCAGTGATGGTCTAAAAGGAGTATTACATCACAATTAGTGAATGTCTGGCGGTGTATTCCGCATGATTTGCTGTATGCACAATTGACAAAGATATTTAGGGAATTGAGTCAGAAATCAGCTGACTGTGTTAAATCACAGAAGTATGCAGGCAGGACGACGCCTTTGAGCGCATAGACTGTATGTTTACCGAATGGTTGTTTGAAACGTTTCCCTTACTCTCAGAAACATTCCTAATTCCATTCACACCCACCCCCCAGGTTCTGTGGCCCTTGTTTTTAAAATTATTTTTCATTTTAGTGTTGGAATTAATTCAATGAAGAAGTGGTAGTGATCATCTCACTTTCTTAACATTCCAATTTCAGGTTATTGGTTTTGTCTGTATATATGTTAATAAAGTGTTTGTTTTTAACCAAAATCTTTGTAATATAAAGAGTGCCTAATTCAGCACTTGGCTTCAATGCCACAAATCCTATTTTCTATCCCTAATATAACATATATATAATATACACAGATAGATCAATAGATAGATAGAGAGATAAGAGATATATATAGAGAGATAGCAATACAGATAGATAGACAGACAGGCAGACAGGCAGGCAGACAGACAGACAGGCAGGCAGGCAGACAGGCAGGCAGACAGGCAGGCAGATAGACAGGCAGTCAGATAGACAGGCAGTCAGATAGACAGGCAGTCAGATAGACAGGCAGTCAGATAGACAGGCAGACAGACAAACAGATATACACACATATATACACTGATAAATAAATAGAGAGATAGATAGATGGATAGATAGATAGGGAGATAGATACACAGATAGAGATAATTGAATACATACAGGTGGTAGCTAGATATTGACAAACAGACACACAGATGGATGGATATAAATACAGATGGTAGATAGTTATAGACAGAAAGATATTAATATCTGATAGACAGACAGCTATAAAAGACAGAGGCAGATATAGATAGATGAGACAGACAGATAAATGATAGATAGTATATGTTATTTCTTTTCCCTGGAAGAGACAGCTCATACAAGCACTCATTAAAAAAAACTATTAAATTGTCTAAATAATCCTTTATTCTTTTTCGGAGTAAAACTGAGCATCCCTATCTCATATACAGCCATAAATCTACACACACAGAAATGTGAGTTCCCTACTGCTTGGCTGTATTCCTGTGGGTGAGCTGTGTCCTTATGGGGTAAAGGCAGGGTATTACCCCCCTGCTGTAGGGGTGCCTCCACACGCATCAAATTCCTTTATTTGGGAACGGCTGCCAGCAGCAGGGAGATAAATCACAGTCTGTGCCAGCGATCACACATTAGCCGCTCAGCACCTACAGAACACCATGCCAGTTCCCTGTCAGAGGGCAGAGCATGCCATGTCTTACCTGTAGTCATAGATTCCTTTACTTTAATGGCACAGAAAGGCTGGCACTGTTCGGCTTGGTTCGGCATTGGACCCAGCTCAAATGAATTAAAGGAAATCCGCAGGAAGGGCGCCATGTTGTGACCTGTGAAGTAACACAAGATTTGAGTTTAAAACAAAAAACTAAAAAAATAATAATAATGCAATAAAATCTAAACACACCAGCATTTTTTAGTAGTATTCAGAGTACTTTTTTCTCTCCAAAAAATATAAATTATGCTTACCTGATAATTTCATCTCCATCGTGGGGAGGAGAGTCCACAGCTTCATTCATTACTTGTGGGAAATAAGAACCTGGCCACCAGGAGGAGGCAAAGACACCCAGCCAAAGGCTTAAATACCTCCCCCACTTCCCTCAACCTCCCGTCAGTCTGCCAAAGGAAAAAAGAACAGTAGGAGAAATATCAGGGTATAAATGGTGCCAAAAGAACAAACTAAATTTAGGTCTGCCCACCGGAGAAACGGGCGGGAGCCGTAGACTCTCCTCCCCACGATGGAAATGAAATGATCAGGTAAGCATAATTTATATTTTCCATCTAAAGGGGAGGAGAGTCCACGGCTTCATTCATTACTCGTGGGAACAAATACCCAAGCTCTAGAGGACACTGAATGAAAACGGGAGGGCAAAAGGCGGACCCTAATCTGAGGGCACCACAGCCTGTAAAACCTTTCTCCCAAAAGCAGCTTCCGCCGAAGCAAAAACGTCAAATTTGTAACATTTTGTAAAGGTATGTAAGGAGGACCAGGTAGCCTTACAAATCTGCTCCATAGAAGCCTTATTCTTGAAGGCCCACGAAGAAGCCACAGCTCTAGTAGAATGAGACGTGATCCTCTGAGGAGGCTTATGTCCCGCTGTCTCATAGGCCAAGCAAATCATGCTCCTCAACCAAAAGGACAAAGAAGTTGCAGAGGCTTTCTGCCCCTTGCGTTTCCCTGAACACACCACAAAAAGAGATGTAGTGTGTCTGAAATCCTTTGTAGCCTGAAGATAGAACTTCAAAGCTCGAACCACATCCAAATTATGAAGTAACCTCTCCTTAGGAGAAGAGGGGTTAGGACACAAAGAAGGAACAACGATTTCCTGATTAAAAAACAGAATTTATGCTTACCTGATAAATTTCTTTCTTTTGCGATGTACCGAGTCCACTGATTCATCCTAACTTGTGGGATATTGTCCTTCCTAACAGGAAGTAGCAAACAGAGCACCACAGCAGAGCTGTCTATATAGCTCCCCCCTTTAATCCACCCCCCAGTCATTCGACCGAAGGCCAAGGAAGAAAAGGAGAAACTATAAGGTGCAGAGGTGACTGAAGTTTACATAAAAAATACTATCTGTCTTGAATAGACAGGGCGGGCCGTGGACTCGGTACATCGCAAAAGAAAGAAATTTATCAGGTAAGCATAAATTCTGTTTTCTTTTGCAAGATGTACCGAGTCCACGGATTCATCCTAACTTGTGGGATACCAATACCAAAGCTTTAGGACACGGATGAAGGGAGGGACAAGACAGGAACCTAAACGGAAGTAACCACTGCTCGCAAAACCTTTTTCCCAAAAATAACCTCCGAAGAAGCAAAAGTATAAAATTTGTAAAATTTGGAAAAGGTATGAAGCGAAGACCAAGTCACAGCCTTACAAATCTGTTCAACAGAAGCATCATTTTTAAAAGCCCATGTGGAAGCCACCGCTCTAGTGGAGTGAGCTGGAATTCTTTCAGGAGGCTGCTGTCCAGCAGTCTCATAAGCCAAACGGATGATGCTTTTCAGCCAAAAGGAAAGAGAGGTAGCCATAGCCTTTTGACCTCTACGCTTTCCAGCATAGACAACAAACAAAGAAGATGATTGGCGAAAATCTTTGGTTGCCTGCAAATAAAACTTCAAGGCACGAACCACGTCCAAGTTGTGCAACAGACGGTCCTTCTTAGAAGAAGGATTAGGACACAGAGAAGGAACAACAATTTCCTGATTGATATTCCTGTTAGAAACAACCATAGGGAGGAACCCAGGTTTGGTATGCAAAACCACCTTATCAGCATGGAAAACAAGATAAGGCGAGTCACATTGTAATGCAGATAGTTCAGAAACTCTTCGAGATGAAGAGATAGCAACTAGAAACAGAACTTTCCAAGATAGAAGCTTAATATCTATGGAATGCATGGGTTCAAACAGAACCCCCTGAAGAACTTTAAGAACTAAATTGAGACTCCATGACGGAGCAACAGGTTTAAACACAGGCTTAATTCTAACTAAAGCCTGACAAAAAGCCTGAACATCTGGGACATCTGCCAGATGCTTGTGCAACAGAATAGACAAAGCAGATATCTGTCCATTTAAGGAACTAGCGGACAATCCTTTCTCCAATCCTTCTTGGAGAAAAGACAAAATCCTAGGAATCCTGATCTTACTCCATGAGTAGCCTTTGGATTCACACCAAAAAAGATATTTACGCCATATCTTATAATAGATCTTCCTGGTGACAGGCTTTCGAGCCTGCATCAAGGTATCTATGACCGACTCAGAGAAACCCCGCTTTGATAAAATCAAGCGTTCAATCTCCAAGCAGTCAGTTGCAGAGAAATTAGATTTGGATGCTTGAATGGACCTTTAATCCTTGAGTCCATGGTGGCAGAGATGACATGTCCACCAGGTCTGCATACCAAGTCCTGCGTGGCCACGCAGGCGCTATTAAAATCACTGAAGCTCTCTCCTGTTTGATTCTGGCAATCAGACGCGGAAGGAGAGGGAATGGTGGAAACACATAAGCCAGGTTGAACGACCAGGGTACTGCTAGAGCATCTATCAGTACTGCCTGAGGATCCCTTGACCTGGATCCGTAACGAGGAACTTTGGCGTTCTGACGAGATGCCATCAGATCCAATTCCGGTGTGCCCCATAGCTGAACCAGTTGAGCAAACACCTCCGGATGGAGCTCCCACTCCCCCGGATGAAAAGTCTGACGACTTAGAAAATCTGCCTCCCAGTTCTCCACCCATGGGATATAGATCGCTGATAGATGGCAAGAGTGAGTCTCTGCCCATCGGATTATCCTGGAAACTTCTATCATCGCCAAGGAACTCCTTGTTCCCCCCTGATGATTGATATAAGCTACAGTCGTGATGTCCGACTGAAACCTGATGAATCCGGCCGAAGCCAGCTGAGGCCACGCCTGAAGAGCATTGAATATCGCTCTTAATTCCAGAATATTTATCGGTAGGAGTCCACAAACCCTGTACTTTTAGGGAATTCCAGACTGCACCCCAACCCAGTAGGCTGGCATCCGTCGTCACAATAACCCACGCTGGCCTACGGAAACACATTCCCCTGGACAGGTGATTCTGTGACAACCACCAAAGAATAGAGTCTCTGGTCTCTTGATCCAGATTTATCTGAGGAGATAAATCTGCATAATCCCCATTCCACTGTTTGAGCATGCATAGTTGCAGTGGTCTGAGATGCAAGCGAGCAAACGAAACTATGTACATTGCCGCTACCATAAGTCCGATTACCTCCATACACTGAGCCACTGACGGACGAGGAATGGAATGAAGAGCTCGGCAGGTGGTTAAAATCTTTGTTTTCCTGACCTCCGTCAGAAATATTTTCATGTCCACCGAATCTATCAGAGTTCCCAGGAATGGAACTCTTGAGAGAGGAATAAGAGAACTCTTTTTCACGTTCACCTTCCACCCATGAGATCTTAGAAAGGCCAACACCAAGTCCGTGTGAGACTTGGCAAGTTGGAAAGTCGACACTTGAATTAAGATGTCGTCTAGCTAAGGCGCCACTGCTATGCCCCTCGGCCTTAGGAACGCCAGAAGGGACCCTAGCACCTTTGTGAAGATTCTTGGCGCCGTGGCCAACCCGAAGGGAAGAGCCACAAACTGGTAATGCCTGTCCAGAAAGGCAAACCTGAGGAACTGGTGATGATCTTTGTGGATAGGAATGTGTAGATACGCATCCTTTAGATCCACGGTAGTCATATATTGACCCTCCTGGATCATTGGTAAAATAGTCTGAATGGTCTCCATCTTGAAGGATGGAACTCTTAGGAATTGGTTTAGGATCTTGAGATCTAGAATTGGTCTGAAGGTTCCCTCTTTTTTGGGAACCACAAACAGATTGGAGTAGAAACCTTGCCCCTGTTCTGTTTTCGGAACTGGGCAGATCACTCCCATGGTAAAAAGGTCTTCTACACAGCGTAAGAATGCCTCTCTTTTTGTCTGGTTTACAGACAATTGAGAAAGATGGAGCCTCCCCCTTGGAGGATAATCTTTGAAATCTAGGAGATACCCCTGGGTTACAATTTCTACGGCCCAGGAGTCCTGAACATCTCTTGCCCAGGCCTGAGCAAAGAGAGAAAGTCTGCCCCCTACTTGATCCGGTCCCGGATCGGGGACTACCCCGTCATGCTGTCTTAGTGGCAGCAGCAGGCTTTTTGGCCTGTTTACCCTTGTTCCAAGCCTGGTTAGGTCTCCAGGTTGGCTTGGATTGAGCAAAGTTCCCCTTTTGCTTTGCAGCAGGGGAAGAGGAAGCGGGACCACCCTTAAAATAATTTTCGTTCCTTTCGAAACTTCGTTTGGTCCTTGTCTTATTTGACTTATCTTGAGGGAGAGCATGACCCTTCCCTCCAGTGATGTCTGAAATGATCTCTTTCAGTGCAGGCCTGAATAGGGTCTTACCTTTGAAAGGGATGGTCAAAAGCTTAGATTTAGATGACACATCAGCTGACCAGGACTTAAGCCATAATGCTCTTCGCACTAAAATGGCAAAACCTGAATTCTTTGCCGCTAACTTAGCAAGATGAAAAGCGGCGTCTGTAATAAAAGAATTAGCCAACTTAAGGGCCTTAATTCTGTCCAAAATATCATCTAGTGGGGTCTCCATCTGAAGAGCCTCTTCTAGAGCCTCAAACCAAAAAGCAGCTGCAGTGGTTACCGGAACAATGCACACTATAGGTTGAAGAAGAAAACCCTGATGAACAAAGATTTTCTTTAGGAGATCCTCTAACTTTATCCATAGGATCAATGAAAGCACAACTGTCTTCAATAGGTATAGTTGTACGCTTAGCCAGAGTAGAAATAGCTCCCTCCACCTTAGGGACCGTCTGCCATGAGTCCTTTATGGTGTCAGAAATGGGGAACATTTTCTTAAAAACAGGAGGGGGAGCGAACGGAATACCTGGTCTATCTCACTCCTTAGTAACAATGTCCGAAATCCTCTTAGGGACCGGAATAACATCAGTGTAAACAGGAACCTCTAAATATTTGTCCATGTTACACAACAATAGGGTCACAATCATCCAGAGTAGCTAAAACCTCCCTGAGCAATAAACGGAGGTGCTCTAGCTTAAATTTAAATGCCGTCATATCTGAATCTGTCTGAGGGAACATATTTCCTGAATCAGAAATCTCTCCCTCAGACAGCAAATCCCTCATCCCTACCTCAGAACATTGTGAGGGAATATTGGATATGGCTACTAAAGCGTCAGAAGGCTCAGCATTTGTTCTTAACCCAGAGCTACTGCGCTTCCCTTGCAACCCTGGCAGTTTAGATAAAACCTCTGTGAGGGTAGTATTCATAACTGAAGCCATATCTTGCAAGGTGAAAGAATTAGACGCACTAGAAGTACTTGGCGTCGCTTGTGCGGGCGTTACTTGTTGTGACACTTGGGGAGAACTAGATGGCGAAACCTGATTTACTTCTGTCTGAGAATCATTTAATGCCAAATTCTTATAAGTCAAAATATGCTGTTTGCAATTTATAGACATATCAGTACAATTAGGACACATTCTTAGAGGGGGTTCCACAATGGCTTCTAAACAAATTGAACAATGAGTTTCCTCAGTGTCAGACATGTTTAACAGGGTAGTAATGAAGCAAGCAAGCTTGGAAAACACTTTATTTAATTAAAAAAACACAATTTGCAAAAACAGTACTGTACCTTTAAGAGAAAAAAAAGGCATACACAAACGGCAAAACAGGTTAAAATTGCTTCAAAAATTCCGAAATTTTAACAGTACACCCACTAAGCTTTAGAAGGATTGCACCACAAGTAACAAAGCAATAGACCCCCAAATGAAAAAAACGTATTGATAAGTGCCTATAACCGGTTAAAAACCCCTAAAGCACCTTGCTACAGCTCTGCTGTGGCCCTACCTGCCCTTAGGAAGCGATAATATGGGGTTTAAAGCTTCAATTAGTCCCTCAGAAGACTCTCAGGACCTCAGGAGAAGTTGCTTGCTGCTTGTAAATGTAGGCCCCGCCCATCTCACTCGATGTTGCTGGGGCCTACACAAAACTAACAAACCCTGCCTGAAAGCCATGTGGGTTATAAACAACCCCAAAGAACCCTCAAGCAAATGTCCCATAAAACAGAAAATGTTACTCCCATACACAAAAACGTTTGTCCCAAATTCACATAACAAGCTGAGTGCCCACAAAAAAACAGAATTTATGTTTACCTGATAAATTACTTTCTCCAACGGTGTGTCCGGTCCACGGCGTCATCCTTACTTGTGGGATATTCTCTTCCCCAACAGGAAATGGCAAAGAGCCCAGCAAAGCTGGTCACATGATCCCTCCTAGGCTCCGCCTTCCCCAGTCATTCGACCGACGTAAAGGAGGAATATTTGCATAGGAGAAATCATATGATACCGTGGTGACTGTAGTTAAAGAAAATAAATTATCAGACCTGATTAAAAAAACCAGGGCGGGCCCGTGGACCGGACACACCGTTGGAGAAAGTAATTTATCAGGTAAACATAAATTCTGTTTTCTCCAACATAGGTGTGTCCGGTCCACGGCGTCATCCTTACTTGTGGGAACCAATACCAAAGCTTTAGGACACGGATGAAGGGGGGAGCAAATCAGGTCACCTAGATGGAAGGCACCACGGCTTGCAAAACCTTTCTCCCAAAAATAGCCTCAGAAGAAGCAAAAGTATCAAATTTGTAAAATTTAGTAAAAGTGTGCAGTGAAGACCAAGTCGCTGCCTTACATATCTGATTCAACAGAAGCCTCGTTCTTGAAGGCCCATGTGGAAGCCACGGCCCTAGTGGAATGAGCTGTGATTCTTTCAGGAGGCTGCCGTCCGGCAGTCTCGTAAAGCCAATCTGATGATGCTTTTAAGCCAAAAAGAGAGAGAGGTAGAAGTTGCTTTTTGACCTCTCCTTTTACCAGAATAAACAACAAACAAGGAAGATGTTTGTCTAAAATCCTTTGTAGCATCTAAATAGAATTTTAGAGCACGAACTACATCCAAATTGTGCAACAAACGTTCCTTCTTTGAAACTGGATTCGGACACAAAGAAGGCACGACTATCTCCTGGTTAATGTTTTTGTTAGAAACAACTTTCGGAAGAAAACCAGGTTTAGTACGCAAAACCACCTTATCTGCATGGAACACCAGATAAGGAGGAGAACACTGCAGAGCAGATAACTCTGAAACTCTTCTAGCAGAAGAAATTGCAACCAAAAACAAAACTTTCCAAGATAATAACTTAATATCAACGGAATGTAAGGGTTCAAACGGAACCCCCTGAAGACCTGAAAGAACTAAATTGAGACTCCAAGGAGGAGTCAAAGGTTTGTAAACAGGCTTGATTCTAACCAGAGCCTGAACAAAAGCTTGAACATCTGGCACAGCCGCCAGCTTTTTGTGAAGTAAAACAGATAAAGCAGAAATCTGTCCCTTCAAAGAACTTGCAGATAATCCTTTCTCCAAACCTCTTGTAGAAAGGATAGAATCTTAGGAATTGTTATCTTGTTCCATGGGAATCCTTTAGATTCACACCAACAGATATATTTTTTCCATATTTTATGGTAAATTTTTCTAGTTACAGGCTTTCTGGCCTGAACAAGAGTATCAATGACAGAATCTGAGAACCCTCGCTTTGATAAAATCAAGCGTTCAATCTCCAAGCAGTCAGTTGGAGTGAGACCAGATTCGGATGTTCGAACGGACCTTGAACAAGAAGACAAGTGCGCAATAGAGGCGCGAAAATGAGGCTCTGCCTATGATTAGGGAAAGCCCCTAGAGAATAAGGTGTCCAATACAGTGCCTGCCGGTTATTTTACATAATTCCCAAGAATAAAATAATTCCTCAAAGCTATGAAGTATTAAAAATGCTTATATATCAATCGTTTTTAGCCCAGAAAATGTCTTACCAGTCTTAAAAGCCCTTGTGAAGCCCTTTATTCTTATGTAATAAAAATGGCTTACCCGGATCCCATAGGGAAAATGACAGCTTCCAGCATTACATCGTCTTGTTAGAAATGTGTCATACCTCAAGCAGCAAAAGTCTGCTCACTGTTTCCCCCAACTGAAGTTAATTCCTCTCAACAGTCCTGTGTGGAAACAGCCATCGATTTTAGTAACGGTTGCTAAAATCATTTTCCTCTTACAAACAGAAATCTTCATCACTTTTCTGTTTCAGAGTAAATAGTACATACCAGCACTATTTTAAAATAACAAACTCTTGATTGAAGAATAAAAACTACAGTTAAACACCAAAAAACTCTAAGCCATCTCCGTGGAGATGTTGCCTGTACAACGGCAAAGAGAATGACTGGGGAAGGCGGAGCCTAGGAGGGATCATGTGACCAGCTTTGCTGGGCTCTTTGCCATTTCCTGTTGGGGAAGAGAATATCCCACAAGTAAGGATGACGCCGTGGACCGGACACACCTATGTTGGAGAAATTAACCCTTTATGCAAGCTAGTAAAAACTCTGATAATACTAGGATTACTGCTTCCCCTTCCCCTAATGGGGACACTGTCAGCCTTTCTGAGTTAACAAAGTCTCTGCAGAAAATATGACTGAACATACCTCATTGCTGTATAGCAAGAAACCGTTCCTCACACTGAAGTTTTCCAGTACTCCTCAGCTCTGTGGGAACAGCAGTGGACCTTAGTTAGAAATGCTAAGATCATCATACTCCAGGCAGAAATCTTCATCTATGTCCTGCCTGAGAGTAAATAGTACAACACCGGTACCATTTAAAAATAACAAACACTTGATTGAAGATAAAATAAAACTAACAGTTTAACACCTCTTCTCTTTACCCTTCCAGCTTAGAACCAGCAAAGAGAATGACTGGGGGGTGGAGTTAAGGGGGGAGCTATATAGACAGCTCTGCTGTGGTGCTCTCTTTGCTACTTCCTGTCAGGAAGGACAATATCCCACAAGTTAGGATGAATCCGTGGACTCGGTACATCTTGCAAAAGAAACTTACCTTTCTTCTCACAACCAGAGCAGCTTCCCCGACACGGAGATCCTCTCTTAACACGTTATCAATAACTAATCTGGCTTCCAAGGAGGAGCGGACTGTCTAAAAACAGGTCCGATTCTAGACAAACCCTGAACAAAAGACTGAATATCAGGAAGCTCAGCGAGCCTCTTGTGTAACAGAACAGATAATGCCAAAATCTGTCTCTTCAAGGAACTGGCGTCAAGCAACTTCTCCAGTCCATCCTGGAGAAAGGACAGAATCCTGGATAACTTAACCTTGAGCCAAGGATATCCATGCTTCTCAGACCAGGACAAGTAAATCGTCCACAGCTTATGATAGATGCAACGAGTGACCGGCTTCCTGGCCTGAACAAAAGTATCAATCACTCTCTCAGAAAACCCTCTATTGGCCAAGACTAAGCATTCAATCTCCACCCAGTCAGCCTCAGAGAATCCATATTTTGATGTTGAAAAGGACCCTGTACAAACAGATCCCTGAGACAGGGTAACCTCCATGAAGGAGACAACAACATCCCCACCAGATCCGCAAACCACGTCCTCCGCAGCCACGACGGCGCAATCAGTATAGCCGAAGTTTCCTCCTGCTTGATGCGGGCCACTACACAAGATAGAAGTGGCAACAGTGGAAAAATGTAAACTAGGCTGAACACCCAAGGTACTGCCAAGGCATCTATCAGCTCTGCCTGGGGATCCCTGGACCGCGACCCATATCTGGGTAGCTTGCAATTGAGTCTGGACGCCATGAGATCTCCGGAGTCCTCCATTCATGACAAATCTCTGCAAACACCTCGGGGTGGAGAGACCATTCCCCGGGATGGAAGGATTGCCTGCTGAGAAAATCTGCTTCCCAGTTGTCCACACCCGGATTGTGGATTGCTGAAAGCGAGCAGCCCTGGGACTCTGCCCATTCCAATATCCGAGAAACCTCCATCACTAGGGAGCTTCTCGTCCCCCTGATGGTTGATGTAAGCCACCAAGGAAATGTTGTCTGTCTGGAATCTGATAAAGCTGACCGACCCCAGGAGAGGCCACGCCTTCAGGAGCATTGGAGATCGCTCGAAGTTCCAGAATATTGATCGGGAGGAGAGATTCCTCTCATGACCATTTTCCCTGTACCATCCTGGCACACCAAACAGCTCCCCATCCTGCCAGATTCGCATCCGTGGTCACAATCTCCCAGGAAGGTCTCAGGAAGGATGACATTGATGCTGGATACCATGAGCCCGATCACCTCCATACTCTGCGCTACAGAGGGACTGGAGGAGGACTGAAAGGCAAGACAAGTGGACACAATCTTCCTGCGTCGCAGATCTGTGAAAAATATCCTCATGGATATAGAATCTATTATCGTTCTAAGGAACTCCACCCTGTTGCTGGGAATCAGGGAGCTCTTTCTTTAGTTTATCTTCCAACCGTGAGATTGGAGTAAAAGAAGAGGTGTCCTTGAGTGATCTTCTGCGAGACTGAACGATGGCGCCTGGACTAGGATATCGTCCAGATAGGGCGCCACAGCAATGCCTCTGGATCTGGCTACTGCAAGCAGCGCCCCAGAACCTTTGTGAAGACTCTCGGGCCGTCGCCAGACCAAAGGGAAGGGCCACAAACTGGAAATGTTGGTCCAAAAACGCAAATCTCAAGAACCTGAAGTGATCCCTATGGATTGGCACATGAAGGTAGGCATCCTTCAAGTCTATTGTCGTCATGAACTGACCCTCTTGAACTAGGGGCAGAAGAGATCTGATTGTTTCCATTTTGAACGATGGAACAGTCAGAAACTTGTTTAAACATTTTAGGTCTAGAATCGGGCGGAACATGCCCTCTTTCTTTGGGACCACAAACAGGTTTGAATAGTACCCTAGACCCCTTTCTGCTGGGGGTACTGGTACAATAACTCAGAGAGAACAGAGACCCCTCACACATTCTAGAAAGGTGTCTTTTTCTGGTCTGGAAGACAGGTTTGACAGGAGGAATCTGCCCCTGGGCGGATGAGATCTGAACCCTAGCCTGTATCCTTGGGCGACAACCTCCAAAACCCAAGGGTCCTGAACATCCTGCAACCAGGCCTCTGAGAAGAGAGATAATCTGCCCCCTACTTGGTCCGGGGACCGGTCTGGGGCAGCCCCTTCATGCCGACTTTGTTTCTGCGGGCTCCTTGTTCTGCTTGGACTTGTTCCAAGACTGAGCTGGCTTCCAAGCACCCTTGGACTGATCTGATTTCGCAGCGGCTGGCATTGGGCCTTGTCCGCACGAAAGGAAAGAAAAGTAGATCCCTTAGGCTTAACCTTCTTACCCTGCGGTAGGAAAGCACCCTTGCCTCCCGTCACCGTGGATATGATCGAGTTCAATCCTGGACCAAACAGGATCTTGCCCTGAAAGGGAAGGGATAACATTCTGGACTTAGAGGTCATGTCCACAGACCACAACTTTAGCGCCCTGCGGGCTAGTACAGAAAACCCTGAAACCTTAGCTTTCAGGCGAATAATTTGCATATTGACATCACAAATAAAAGAATTAGCTACCCTAAAGGCCTTAATTCTCTCTTGTATTTCGTTGAGGGGAGTCTCCCTCTCAAGCATATCAGACAGAGATTTGCACCAATATGTCGCAGCTCCGGCAACCGCCGCTACAGCTGCTGCCGGCTGAAAAAACAAACCCCATGTCTTGAAACATTTTCCTTAACATGTTTTCCAACTTTTTATCCATGGGCTCCTTGAATCGTCGTTTGCTTTGCAAGCGTAGAGATAGCACCATCCACCTTAGGGATGGTCCCCCATAACTCGAGCTGAGATTCCGGAGCGGGGAACAGTTTCTTAAAGGAAGAAGAAGAGGAAAACAACGAACCTAATCTCTCCCATTCATTCTTAATAATGTTAGCCATCTTAACAGGAACCGGAAAGGTCTGAGGTACCACCCTGTCCTCATACACTATATCAAGCTTAGGAATCGAGGGCTCCTCCGGTATTTTCGGTTCCAGAACCTCGAGAGTAGCAAGCACCTGCCTTAGCAAAAAGCGCAAATTCTCCATCCTAAACCTAAAGTCAGGCTCCTCTGCAGACGGAGCTTTAGATGACATGGATTCCGACCCAGAAGGAAGTCCTCCGAAGAGTCGGAGTCGTCCTCATCAGCGGATAACCTTTCCGAGATATCCATAGGAGTATATGACTCCTGGGCTGTATCACCATATTTTACCGTACGCTTGCGCTTAGCAGAACGTGGCACTAATCACTGTAGAGACTGCCGTTTGCAGTTGATCCGCAAAGACTGACAGCCAACGGATTTCCCCCGAAGGAGAAACAGACATGCCCCAGATGAATGTAGGGGACGCACCTCACGGGAGGGGGAGCCCTCAGAGGTGGACGGCTCAGTAGTACTAGACATTCTCTTCTTTCGAGAATTCGAGACCTTATCAAGGCAAGGGGAACATAGTTAAGCAGGCGGATCTACCGGAACCTCCTCACAATAAACATAGGTACTAGGCTTAGTTAAAGAGGGAGTACCCTCTAACGCGTCAGAGTCCTCCATAGCTTGAGGCTTTATTACGGACTAGCTATAAAATATAAACAATGGCACCCTTATAACCTCCAATGGCTGGGGCACTCACCACCTCCTAGGACCCAGAGGGAAGTGGGGGAGGTATTTAGGCCTTTGGCTGGGGTGTCTTTGCCTCCTCCTGGTGGCCAGGTTCTTATTTCCCAAAAGTAATGAAGCCGTGGACTCTCCTCCCCTTTAGATGGAAATGATTCTTTACAGGCTCATGGTGGTTTGTACTATCCACAACCAAGAACTTTCAGTCAGTGAGCACTAATACAGCTGTATGAGATGTGTTTGTCAGTCAGTGAGCAGTGAAAAACAATTGAGAGTGAGTGCACCTATTGGATTGAGACAGCTCAACCCTGATAAACAGTTGTTCCTTCAAACAACTGTGAGGGATATTTGGGGTAAAAAACAGGTGAGGGGAGCTGTGTATATTAAAAGATATATATATATATATATATATATATATATATTCCAGAGGTGCAGCTGGGTTTGGTTTCTTTTAATGAAGCAGAACAGTGACTGTTATACACCGTGCACCACAAGATTAAAGCGGACACTCTCCATACCTGAAGCTCCTGCAAACCTTGAGAAAGGTAAACAGCTCCAGCAACTTTTAAGAAAAATTCTTTTTTACTATCTGATGATCCGAAACTCCTGCAAACCGCTCTAAGGTAAACAGTTTCACTACCGATCATTCACCAACAACTGAAACTCCAGCAAACCCTGGGAGGGTATATAGTTTCAGCAACAACAGACACCCACAAAGACAACTGATCAAACGGTTCTAACAACGATACAGAGAACACTCCATTTAACTAGGCAACTAGAAACTCCAGCAAACTAATACAAGGTATACAGTTTCTATAACCTAAACGGAACCAAGTTACACCAACAACTGAAACTCCTGCAAACCCAGTTAAGGTATACAGTTTCAGCAACTTCACCATCAAGTGTCTATTATCCTCATCTGCAATCTCAATCTACAAGTTTCAAAGAATTTTAGTATAAATTACAGCGGAATATAATATCTTTTATAAAGGCTTGTCTGTTCCAACCAATCAGACACCTTGGAACTTGTTCATGTAAACTGTAATTATTTTCCCACTAAAAAGTCACATCAAAAGATAAAAGCAGATCATCAGATGAACATTTATATCTACCTTCCACGATAATTGCTTTTATTTTGATTCTTAAACAAATGCTTTGAATACTATATTATGAATATAAAGCCATTTTAACTTAAACGTTTGATTGATGAAATTTAAGTAATTTTATTTTCTAAAGGTAATAGAGCTCTTTACCATTAACTTGTTATCCAGTCAGAATATAACCTTATTTTATTGCAACAATTAAATATTTTGTTTTTTAACCTCTTGTAGTCACACCTTCCTTATTTCCACCCATTTCATAGTGCAATATAAATTGCGCAAAAATCACAAACAAATACGAGAACCACACTTAAAGGTCAGGAATATATATATATATATATATATATATATATATATATATTTTAATATACACAGCTCCCCTCACCTGTTTTTTACCCCAAATGTCAGTCAGTGAGCACTAATACAGCTGTATGAGATGTGTCTGTCAGCCAGTGAGCACTAATACAGCTGTATGAGATGTGTCTGTCAGTCAGTGAGCACTAATACAGCTGTATGAGATGTGCCTGTCAGCCAGTGAGCACTAATACAGCTGTATGAGATGTGTCTGTCAGTCAGTGAGCACTAATACAGCTGTATGAGGTGTCCCTGTCAGTCAGTGAGCAGTATTACAGCTGTATGAGATGTGTCTGTCAGCCAGTGAACACTAATACAGCTGTATGAGATGTGTCTGTCAGTCAGTGAGCACTAATACAGCTGTATGAGATGTGTCTGTCAGCCAGTGAACACTAATACAGCTGTATGAGATGTGTCTGTCAGTCAGTGAGCACTAATACAGCTGTATGAGATGTGTCTGTCAGCCAGTGAACACTAATACAGCTGTATGAGATGTGTCTGTCAGCCAGTGAGCACTAATACAGCTGTATGAGATGTGTCTGTCAGTCAGTGAGCACTAATACAGCTGTATGAGATGTATCTGTCAGCCAGTGAGCACTAATACAGCTGTATGAGATGTGTCTGTCAGCCAGTGAGCACTAATACAGCTGTATGAGATGTGTCTGTCAGTCAGTGAGCACTAATACAGCTGTATGAGATGTATCTGTCAGCCAGTGAGCACCAATACAACTGTATGAGGTGTCCCTGTCAGTCAGTGAGCACTAATACAGCTGTATGAGATGTCCCTGTCAGTCAGTGAGCACTAATACAGCTGTATGAGATGTGTCTGTCAGCCAGTGAACACTAATACAGCTGTATGAGATGTGTCTGTCAGCCATGTTGAGCACTAATACAGCTGTATGAGATGTGTCTGTCAGTCAGTGAGCACTAATACAGCTGTATGAGATGTATCTGTCAGCCAGTGAGCACTAATACAGCTGTATGAGATGTGTCTGTCAGCCAGTGAGCACTAATACAGCTGTATGAGATGTGCCTGTCAGTCAGTGAGCACTAATACAGCTGTATGAGATGTATCTGTCAGTCAGTGAGTACTAATACAGCTGTATGAGATGTGTCTGTCAGTCAGTGAGCACTAATACAGCTGTATGAGATGTATCTGTCAGCCAGTGAGCACTAATACAGCTGTATGAGATGTGTCTGTCAGCCAGTGAGCACCAATACAACTGTATGAGGTGTCCCTGTCAGTCAGTGAGCACTAATACAGCTGTATGAGATGTCCCTGTCAGTCAGTGAGCACTAATACAGCTGTATGAGATGTCCCTGTCAGTCAGTGAGCAGTATTACAGCTGTATGAGATGTGTCTGTCAGTCAGTGAGCACTAATACAGCTGTATGAGGTGTCCCTGTCAGTCAGTGAGCACTAATACAGCTGTATGAGATGTATCTGTCAGCCAGTGAGCACTAATACAGCTGTATGAGATGTGTCTGTCAGCCAGTGAGCACCAATACAACTGTATGAGGTGTCCCTGTCAGTCAGTGAGCACTAATACAGCTGTATGAGATGTCCCTGTCAGTCAGTGAGCACTAATACAGCTGTATGAGATGTCCCTGTCAGTCAGTGAGCAGTATTACAGCTGTATGAGATGTGTCTGTCAGTCAGTGAGCACTAATACAGCTGTATGAGGTGTCCCTGTCAGTCAGTGAGTACTAATACAGCTGTATGAGTTGTGTCTGTAAGGCAGTGAATGCTAATACAGCTGTATGAGATGTGTCTGTCAGTCAGTGAGCGCTAATACAGCTGTATGAGATGTGTCTGTCAGCCAATGAGCACTAATACAGCTGTATGAGATGTGTTGTCAGTCAGTGAGTACTAATACAGCTGTATGAGGTGTGTGTCAGCCAATGAGCACTAATACAGCTGTATGAGATGTGTCTGTCAGCCAATGAGCACTAATACAGCTGTATGAGATGTGCCTGTCAGTCAGTGAGCGCTAATGCAGCTGTATGAGATGTGCCTGTCAGCCAGTGAGCACTAATACAGCTGTATGAGATGTGCCTGTCAGTCAGTGAGCGCTAATACAGCTGTATGAGATGTGCCTGTCAGTCAGTGAGCGCTAATACAGCTGTATGAGATGTGCCTGTCAGTCAGTGAGCACTAATACAGCTGTATGAGATGTGCCTGTCAGTCAGTGAGCGCTAATACAGCTGTATGAGATGTGCCTGTCAGTCAGTGAGCGCTAATACAGCTGTATGAGATGTGTCTGTCAGCCAATGAGCACTAATATCACTGTTGTCACACAAACACAAATTTTAAAACGTTTTTACCAATTATTTTATAGGGATTTATCATTCCTATTCCTTGCCCTACCTAAGCATTATGACATTTTAGGCTGTACTCTGCCCCTTTAAAGCATTTCTTTTTTATAAATAGGGTTGCTGCAAATGTTCTCTGACTGAACGGGAAGCCCAGGTGACTGCAGGGGGTCCTGTTTATACTGGGACGCTTGCCTAATGGACAGATGAGTGTCTGTTTTGAATAAAAAAAGACTTTTAGTTTATATTATAGCCGGATAAACTGTATAAAGATACCTATTGCAGGGCGTATTGGTCCTATAAGGTTTTAGGAGTAATATAGTGAGCCTAGGGATGTGAACCGAGTATAAAACGAGTCATAATTTATAGACTTGGATATCATAAAAGTTCAGTAACAATTTCTCATATGTGCTTCAAGGGCATGCAAGTTAAGGGATGTTTTTGCATTACACTACATAGACTTATGCTGCTAAAATAAAAAAAACACAACTCATGTCAACTACAGTAACAATAAGTTAAACTTTAAAGGGACCATTAAATTTGACATTTCAATAACGTATAAAAACAGAATTTATGCTTACCTGATAAATTACTTTCTCCAACGGTGTGTCCGGTCCACGGCGTCATCCTTACTTGTGGGATATTCTCTTCCCCAACAGGAAATGGCAAAGAGTCCCAGCAAAGCTGGTCACATGATCCCTCCTAGGCTCCGCCCACCCCAGTCATTCGACCGACGGACAGGAGGAAATATATATAGGAGAAACCATATGATACCGTGGTGACTGTAGTTAGAGAAAATAATATATCAGACCTGATTAAAAAACCAGGGCCGGGCCGTGGACCGGACACACCGTTGGAGAAAGTAATTTATCAGGTAAGCATAAATTCTGTTTTCTCCAACATTGGTGTGTCCGGTCCACGGCGTCATCCTTACTTGTGGGAACCAATACCAAAGCTTTAGGACACGGATGAAGGGAGGGAGCAAATCAGGTCACCTAAATGGAAGGCACCACGGCTTGCAAAACCTTTCTCCCAAAAATAGCCTCCGAAGAAGCAAAAGTATCAAATTTGTTAAAATTTGGCAAAAGTGTGCAGTGAAGACCAAGTCGCTGCCTTACATATCTGGTCAACAGAAGCCTCGTTCTTGAAGGCCCATGTGGAAGCCACAGCCCTAGTGGAGTGAGCTGTGATTCGTTCAGGAGGCTGCCGTCCGGCAGTCTCATAAGCCAAACGGATAATGTTTTTTAAGCAAAAGGAAAGAGCGGTAGAAGTCGCTTTTTGACCTCTCCTTTTACCAGAATAAACAACAAACAAGGATGATGTTGTCTGAAATCTTTAGTAGCCTCTAAATAGAATTTTAGAGCACGGACAACGTCCAAATTGTGTAACAAACGCTCCTTCTTTGAAACTGGATTCGGACACAAAGAAGGTACAACTATCTCCTGGTTAAATATTTTTGTTAGAAACAACTTTAGGGAAGAAAACCAGGTTTAGTACGCAAAACCACCTTATCTGCATGGAACACCAGATAAGGAGGAGAACACTGCAGAGCAGATAACTCTGAAACTCTTCTAGCAGAAGAGAATTGCAACCAAAAACAAAAACTTTCCAAGATAGTAACTTAATATCTACGGAATGTAAGGGTTCAAACGGAACCCCTTGAAGAACTGAAAGAACTAGATTTAAACTCCAGGGAGGAGTCAAAGGTCTGTAAACAGGCTTGATCCTAACCAGAGCCTGAACAAATGCTTGAACATCTGGCATAGCTGCCAGTCGTTTGTGTAGTAATACAGATAAAGCAGAAATCTGTCCCTTTAGAGAACTTGCAGATAATCCTTTCTCCAAACCTTCTTGTAGAAAGGATAGAATCTTAGGAATCTTTATCTTGTTCCATGGCAATCCTTTGGATTCACACCAACAGATATATTTTTTCCATATTTTATGGTAAATTTTTCTAGTTACAGGCTTTCTAGCCTGAATCAGAGTATCTATTACAGAATCTGAAAACCCACGCTTTGATAAAATCAAGCGTTCAATCTCCAAGCCGTCAGCTGGAGGGAAACCAGATTCGGATGTTTGAATGGACCTTGAACAAGAAGGTCCTGTCTCAAAGGTAGCTTCCATGGTGGAGCCGATGACATATTCACCAGGTCTGCATACCAAGTCCTGCGTGGCCACGCAGGAGCTATCAAGATCACCGAAGCCCTCTCCTGATTGATCCTGGCTACCAGCCTGGGAATGAGAGGAAACGGTGGGAATACATAAGCTAGGTTGAAGGTCCAAGGTGCTACTAGTGCATCTACTAGAGTCACCTTGGGATCCCTGGATCTGGACCCGTAGCAAGGAACCTTGAAGTTCTGACGAGACGCCATCAGATCCATGTCTGGAATGCCCCATAATTGAGTTATTTGGGCAAAGATTTCCCGGATGGAGTTCCCACTCCCCCGGATGGAATGTCTGACGACTCAGAAAATCCGCTTCCCCAATTTTCCACTCCTGGGATGTGGATCGCAGACAAGTGGCAGGAGTGATCCTCCGCCCATTGAATTATTTTGGTCACTTCTTCCATCGCCAGGGAACTCCTTGTTCCCCCCCTGATGATTGATATATGCAACAGTCGTCATGTTGTCTGATTGAAACCTTATGAATTTGGCCTTTGCTAGTTGAGGCCAAGCTTTGAGAGCATTGAATATCGCTCTCAGTTCCAGAATGTTTATCGGGAGAAGAGATTCTTCCCGAGACCATAGACCCTGAGCTTTCAGGGGGTTCCCAGACCGCACCCCAGCCCACCAGGCTGGCGTCGGTCGTGACAATGACCCACTCTGGTCTGCGGAAGCTCATTCCCTGTGACAGATTGTCCAGGGTCAGCCACCAACGGAGTGAATCTCTGGTCTTTTGATCTACTTGAATCGTCGGAGACAAGTCTGTATAATCCCCATTCCACTGTCTGAGCATGCACAGTTGTAATGGTCTTAGATGAATTCGTGCAAAAGGAACTATGTCCATTGTTTCAACCATCAATCCTATTACTTCCATGCACTGGGCTATGGAAGGACGAAGAACAGAATGAAGTACTTGACAAGAGCTTAGAATTTTTGATTTTCTGACCTCTGTCAGAAAAATCCTCATTTCTAAGGAATCTATTATTGTTCCCAAGAAGGGAACTCTTGTTGACGGGGACAGAGAACTTTTTTCTTTGTTCACCTTCCATCCGTGAGATCTGAGAAAGGCTAGGACGATGTCCGTATGAGCCTTTGCTTTTGACAGAGACGACGCTTGAATCAGGATGTCGTCCAAGTAAGGTACTACTGCAATGCCCCTTGGTCTTAGAACCGCTAGAAGGGACCCTAGTACCTTTGTGAAAATCCTTGAGCAGTGGCTAATCCGAATGGAAGTGCCACAAACTGTAATGCTTGTCCAGAAAAGCGAACCTTAGGAACTGATGATGTTCCTTGTGGATAGGAATATGTAGGTACGCATCCTTTAAATCCACGGTAGTCATAAATTGATTTTCCTGGATAGTAGGTAGAATCGTTCGAATAGTTTCCATTTTGAACGATGGTACCCTGAGAAATTTGTTTAGGATCTTGAGATCCAAAATTGGTCTGAATGATCCCTCTTTTTTGGGAACTATGAACAGGTTGGAATAAAAACCCATCCCTTGTTCTCTTATTGGAACTGGATGAATCACTCCCATCTTTAACAGGTCTTCTACACAATGTAAGAATGCCTGTCTTTTTATTTGGTTTGAAGATAATTGAGACCTGTGGAACCTTCCCCTTGGGGGTAGTTCCTTGAATTCCAGGAGATAACCTTGAGAAACTATTTCTAGCGCCCAAGGATCCTGAACATCTCTTGCCCTAGCCTGAGCAAAGAGAGAAAGTCTGCCCCCCACCAGATCCGGTCCCGGATCGGGGGCTATCCCTTCATGCTGTTTTGGTAGCAGTGGTAGGCTTCTTGGCCTGCTTACCCTTGTTCCAGCCTTGCATTGGTTTCCAGGCTGGTTTGGGTTGTGAAGTATTACCCTCTTGCTTAGAGGATGTAGAATTAGAGGCTGGTCCGTTTCTGCGAAAGGGACGAAATTAGGCTTATTTTTAGCCTTAAAAGACCTATCCTGTGGGAGGGCGTGGCCCTTTCCCCCAGTGATGTCTGAAATAATCTCTTTCAAATCAGGTCCAAATAATGTTTTACCCTTGAAAGGAATGTTAAGCAATTTTGTCTTGGAAGACACATCCGCTGACCAAGACTTTAGCCAAAGCGCTCTGCGCGCCACGATAGCAAACCCTGAATTTTTCGCCGCTAATCTAGCTAATTGCAAAGCGGCATTTAAAATAAAAGAGTTAGCCAATTTAAGTGCTTGAACTCTGTCCATAACCTCCTCATACGAAGATTCTTTATTGAGCGACTTTTCTAGTTCCTCGAACCAGAAACACGCTGCCGTAGTGACAGGAACAATGCATGAAATTGGTTGTAGAAGGTAACCTTGCTGAACAAAAATCTTTTTAAGCAAACCCTCTAATTTTTTATCCATAGGATCTTTGAAAGCACAACTATCTTCGATAGGAATAGTAGTGCGTTTGTTTAGAGTAGAAACCGCCCCCTCGACCTTGGGGACTGTCTGCCATAAGTCCTTTCTGGGGTCGACTATAGGAAAAAATTTCTTAAATATAGGGGGGAGGACAAAAGGTATGCCGGGCCTTTCCCACTCTTTATTTACTATGTCCGCCACCCGCTTGGGTATAGGAAAAGCGTCGGGGGGCACCGGAACCTCTAGGAACTTGTCCATCTTACATAACTTCTCTGGAATGACCAAATTGTCACAATCATGCAGAGTAGATAATACCTCCTTAAGCAGTGCGCGGAGATGTTCTAATTTAAATTTAAATGTCACAACATCAGGTTCAGCTTGATGAGAAATCTTTCCTGAATCTGAAATTTCTCCCTCAGACAAAACCTCCCTCATGGCCCCTTCAGATTGGTGTGAGGGTATGACAGAACAATTATCATCAGCGTCCTCTTGCTCTTCAGTGTTCAAAACAGAGCAATCACGCTTTCTCTGATAAGTAGGCATTTTGGATAAAAGATTTGCTATAGAGTTATCCATTACAGCCGTTAATTGTTGCATGGTAATAAGTATTGGCGCACTAGATGTACTAGGGGCCTCCTGTGTGGGCATAACTGGTGTAGACACAGTAGAGGATGATGTAGTATCATGTTTACTCCCCTCATTTGAGGAATCATCTTGGGCAATATCATTATCTGTGGCATTACTGTCCTTACCTTGTTTGGACACTATGGCACAATTATCACATAAATTTAAATGGGGAGACACATTGGCTTTCATACATATAGAACATAGCTTATTTGATGGTACAGACATGTTAAACAGGCTTAAACTTGTCAACAAAGCACAAAAAACGTTTTAAAATAAAACCGTTACTGTCACTTTAAATTTCAAACTGAAAACACTTTATTACTGAATATGTGAAAAAGTATGAAGGAATTGTTCAAAATTCACCAAAATTTCACCACAGTGTCTTAAAGCATTAAAAGTATTGCACACCAAATTTCAGAGCTTTAACCCTTAAAATAACGGAACCGGAGCCGTTTTTACATTTAACCCCTATACAGTCCCAGCTATATGCTTTGCTGAGACCCAACCAAGCCCAGAGGGGAATACGATACCAAATGATGCCTTCTATAAGCTTTTTCAGTGATTCTAGCTCCTCACACATGCATCTGCATGCCTTGCTCTCCAAAAACAACTGCGCATTAGTGGCGCGAAAATGAGGCTCTGTCTATAACTAGAAAGGCCCCCATCTGAAAAAGGTGTCCAACACAGTGCCTGCCGTTTTCCTAAACGTTTCCCCAAGATTATAACACCAATAATTAGTTAGAATCTGTATAATATGCCTATTAAAGCAATCGTTTTAGCCCAGAAAAATGTCTACCAGTTTTTAAGCCCTTTTGAAGCCCTTTATTCTTTTATGTTAAACTAAGAAAATGGCTTACCGGTCCCCATGAGGGGAAATGACAGCCTTCCAGCATTACATGGTCTTGTTAGAAATATGGCTAGTCATACCTTAAGCAGAAAAGTCTGCTAACTGTTTCCCCCAACTGAAGTTACTTCATCTCAACAGTCCTGTGTGGAAACAGCAATCGATTTTAGTAACTGTCTGCTAAAATCATCTTCCTCTTACAAACAGAAATCTTCATCCTTTTCTGTTTCAGAGTAAATAGTACATACCAGCACTATTTTAAAATAACAAACACTTGATAGAAGAATAAAACTACATTTAAACACCAAAAAACTCTTAACCATCTCCTTGGAGATGTTGCCTGTACAACGGCAAAGAGAATGACTGGGGTGGGCGGAGCCTAGGAGGGATCATGTGACCAGCTTTGCTGGGACTCTTTGCCATTTCCTGTTGGGGAAGAGAATATCCCACAAGTAAGGATGACGCCGTGGACCGGACACACCAATGTTGGAGAAATGTTTCATTATTGCAAGTGAAACATTAAAGGGACAGTCTACACCAGAATTGTTATTGTTTAAAAACATAGATAATCCCTTTATTACCCATTCCCCAGTTTTGCATAACCAACACTGTTATATTAATATACTTTTTACCTCTGTGATTACCTTGTATCTAAGCCTCTGCAGACTGCCCCTTATCTCAGTTATATTAATATACTTTTTACCTCTGTGATTACCTTGTATCTAAGCCTCTGCAGACTACTCCTTATCTCAGTTATATTAATATACTTTTTACCTCTGTGATTACCTTGTATCTAACCCTCTGCAGACTGTTTCTTATCTCAGTTATATTAATATACTTTTTACCTCTGTGATTACCTTGTATCTAAGCCTCTGCAGACTGCTCCTTATCTCAGTTATATTACTATACTTTTTACCTCTGTGATTACCTTGTATCTAACCCTCTGCAGACTGCTCCTTATTTCAGTTATATTAATATACTTTTTACCTCTGTGATTACCTTGTATCTAAGCCTCTGCAGCCTATCTCCTTATTTCATTTCTTTTGACAGACTTGCATTTTAGCTAATTAGTGCTGACTCCTAGGTAAGTCCACGTGCGTGAGCACAATGTTATCTATATGGCACACATGAACTAACGCCCTCTAGTTGTGAAAAACTGTCAAAATGCATTTAGATAAGAGGCGGACTTTGAAGGTCTTAGAAATTAGCATATGAGCCTACCTAGGTTTAGCTTTCAACTAAGATTGCAAAGTGAACAAAGCAAAATTGATGATAAAAGTAAAGTGAAAAGTTGTTTAAAATTACATGAACGTTTATTTTTGACTAGACTGTCCCTTTAATGCAATATACATTCATTATTTATATTGCAGACTTTTGTTGTAAAATACATCTAAAACTTATGTGTTTCACTTCCTCCCAGGGTGGATTTGGTTAATACTTTAAGGCAATTTATGTAAGCTTTTGTTTACTTAGAAGCTCTCAGTTTAGCTCTGTTGAAAAGGCAGTTGGAAAGCCCACTGCAAGTGGGAAATAAGACCATCCCCCCTCCCCCTTCTTTTGCATATGAAAAGACCCTTTACACAAACAGGAGCAAGCTGGAGAAGGTAGCTGACGGTATTCTCATAAAACTTTGGGGCTTGGTTAGTCTGAAAATCAGAGCAATGTTATTTATTTAAAAAAACAACTTTATGGGCTATATAAATAGATTATCTACAAAACATTTATGCAAAGAAAAAAATGAGTGTATAATGTCCCTTTAAGGGAATACAAGAGGGCAGGCTACCCCAGTCTGCACATGTGCAAACAGAGTTTGTGCTAGATCTGAATATTAGTTTGTGATTGGTTAGCAGGGGTTCTTTTGTTCTGGGGGACAGGGAAATCAGTGAAATTAATAAACCTATCACACTATATCATTTGACAAAATAAAGCTGCAGTTTTCGTTGCAAAATGATTCTTATATATGAAGATTTATAGTTATGTAGTTTACAATTTGGGTTTAGTGTCCCTTTAAAGAAACAAACATTTGGTTGTTTGCTAGGTCTGTAAACCCCAGAATGCAACTTAGTTTTATTATATATCATTGTCTTTAAAAGATCAAACAAGATTAATTAAACTAAGGACATTACAATTTACATCAAATATAAATTCTCCCAAAAATGTTTTAATTATGCACAATGAAAATCTTTGAATGTTAATTATTTATTTTGCCTGATTTCCTGTAATTTATAGCTGAATACAGTACTGATGTTTTATCACTGACCTCTGAGGCTGAAGGGTATTCAGTGCAATGCAGAAACCTGACCCCCCACCCAACATACTACCTAGTGATTGCTTGACCAGTGCAGGAGACTTTATATCTGTTGCTAACTGTACAAAACAGAGGAGATAAGATAAATGTACTTACAAGGCTTTTTAAGGGAAGTCTCCCTGAATTGAAATTAGTTTAAAGGGACACTCAACCCAATTTTTTTTCTTATATAATTCAGATAGAGCAGCAATTTTAAGCATCTTTCTAATTTACTCCTAATATTAATTTTTCAACGTTCTCTTGCTAACTTTATTTGAAAAAGCGGGAATGTAAGGTTAAAAGCTGGCCCATTTTTGTTTCAGCACTTGGGTAGCGCTTGCTGATTGGTGGCTACATTTACCCACCAATCAGCAAGCGCTACACAGATGCTGAACCAAAAATGGCTACACAGATGCTGAACCAAAAATGGGCCGGCTCCTAAACTTACATCCCTGCTTTTTTTCAAATAAAGATAGCAAGAGAACAAAAACAATTTGATAATAGGAGTAAATTTGAAAGTCGCTTAAAATTGCTGCTCTATCTGAATAATGAAAGAAATAATTTGGGTTTAGTGTCCCTTTAATAATTATCGGGGGCAATCAGTCATTTTCATTCTCTGCAGCCCTTTTTTGCATGGGGCACAGTGACATTACAATATTATCTATATGGCACACACAAACTAACACCCTCTAGCTGTAAAAAAAAATGTCCAAATACACTCAGATAAGAGGCAGCCTTCAATGGCTTAGAAGTTAGCATATGACCCTACCTAGGTTTAGCTTTCAACAAAGAATACCAAAAGAACAAAGCAAATTTCATGAGAAATGTAATATGGAAAGTTGTTTCAAATTACATGCCCTATCTGAATCATGAAAGCTTAATTTTTTACTAAACTGTCCCTTTAAAGGGACATTATACACTCATTTTTTCTTTGCATAAATGTTTTGTAGATGATCTATTTATATAGCCCATAAAGTTGTTGTTTTTTTTAAAAAAATATATAGTTTTCCTTATTTTTATAGAACATTGCTCTGACCAAGCCCCAAAGTTTTATGAGAATACCGACGTATACCTACTCCAGCTTGCTCCCGTTTGTGTAAAGGGTCTTTTCATATGCAAAACAAGGGGTCTTATTTCCCATTTGCAGTGGGCTTTCAAACTAACCTTTTCAACAGAGCTAAACTGAGAGCTTCTAAGTAAGTTTTTAAACAGTTTTATATTGGATTTTTATATCAGTATCTGTGCATCTTATTCTTTATATTAGTGTCTATTAAATGCAGTTATATGGAAAATTGTGTATACTGTCCCTTTAAGTACAGATATGCAGCAAATTTAGGATTATGAAGTCTGCAGTGTGCACTTATAGTTGTCAGAAGTGGATAACTTCATTTTCAGATTTAAATGTTGGGAAAGGGGATACAAAAAATTCAATATATTGAAAAGTTGTCTTACTACATCTAGGTAATACATTTATTTTAAAGTGTGTACTGTCCCTTTAAGTAGTATGGGTGCACTTTCAATTTAAAATGAAGCATATTTTGACTTCAAATGGTAACCTCTATGTAATAATGAATTTGCCATTAAAGGGACAGTAAATGCTTAATTGCAACCATTTTCTGCAGTGTTCAAAAAACCCTGAAAAGATTAAAGGGACAGGAAACCCCAAAATGTACTTTAATGATTTGGATAAAACATACGGTTTTAAACAACTTTCCAATTTACTTCTATTATCAAATGTGCTTCATTCTCTTGTTATTCTTTGATAAAGGACCAGCACTGCACTACTGACAGCTAACTGAACACATCTAGTCAGCCAATCTCAAAAGACAAAATGTGTGTAGCCACCAATCAGCAAGCGCTACCCAGGTCCTGAACCAAAAATGTGCTGGCTCCTCAACTTACATTCCTGATTTTCAAATAAAGATACCAAGAGAACGAAGAAAATTTGATAATAAATTAAATAAATTAGTAAATTATAAAACATAAATTATGCTTACCTGATAATTTCCTTTTCTTCTTACGGGAAGAGTCCGCAGCTGCATTCATTACTTTTGGGAATTCAGAACCTGGCCACTAGGAGGAGGCAAAGACACCCCAGCCAAAGGCTTCACCTACCTCCCCCCACTTCCCTCATCCACCCCCACCCCCCCCATTCTGCCAAGGGAACAAGGAGGAGAAATTAATATTCATTACTTTTGGGAAAACAATACCCAAGCTAGAGGACACTGAATGCAAACAAAGGGTGGGTACAAAAATGGCGGCCCCTTCGAAAAGGCACCACAGCCTGAAATTACCAGACACCCTATAAAAAATTATAAACTACACAGGGGGGAATAAACGGAGGGCCAGGCAACTGCACATCAGTTACATAACCTGCAAAGCCATGAGACCACTCAGACCCAAAGTCTGCTGAGCACAAAGCCTCCAAGGAGCCAGCCCTGCGGCTCTCGACTCCAACGAAAAGAACCCACGACCTAAAGGTCAAGAACCTCTTTCTACCCCCGAAAGGGAGAATAGATAACCCCATAAGAGATCCAAAGGACCATCCAACACGGGTTCAAAGCAAAGCAACCCAAGGTTACCACAGCACCATCGCCCAGGGAGACGAACTCCCTAGAGGACCAGAACCAGAAAAGAAAGTCCATACTCAGGATAAACACATCATGAAGATGACCCAAGGGCCACTCTCATATCCTTGACACAGCACCATACCATATAAAGGTGCTCCAGAAAACCACAAGTTCCCTGCTGCATCAAAGTCAAGACGAAACCTTCAGGCTAGACAAGCATAGAAAGCAGTGACAGGATAACTATCCCAGCAGCTAACAAAGAGTTCTCCAAGAGAACACCGAGCCACCTGAAACAAAAACTCGCGATGACCAGCCTCCAGGCAGCAAAGCTGACCCTAAGCCATCATGGGACTCAACCCACCAAGTAGCGTCAAACAATCTTGACAACAGCTCCCAACCAAAATTACCGGGCTCCAATTAGCGTCCCCTCCCAGCAGCAGACGCCACCAGAAGAGAGATGGAAATAAAGTCCTCCACCAAAGGGGAGGACAGATTCAAGAAAACAAAACGGTCATAAAGCAAACCGATCCCCGACCTTCCCTCCAGGGTAATGGTCCCAGCCCAAAGGCTAGTTAAAGACCAAGGACAAGAGTCCCAGACCTCTTGAAGAAAAAGAATGGATCTACGAGGAAGCAACAAAAAAAAACCCTGAGTAGAAATCTGACTGCTACTAAAACCAGCATGCTACCGTGAGCCAAGACAGGAAATTTGTGCTCGGGTCCGAGAACCCCTACACAGCTGTCTTCCATAAGAGGAACATTCCCAAGGGAAGAGAGTACTCAGACCCCCAGCATCCAAATACTAGAATCCAGCATGTAACAGGAGCCTCACCTGGGTTCAAACCCACAACCTCCTGCGTCAGGAACGGTGGAGCCACTACTACTCCACATCTCCCTATCCCAGGATTCTGAGGACGCAAATAAGGGAAAAAAACCTACAAGGCAAGAAAACAAGGACCCACGGGTCAGCACAGATACCGATGTATCTACAAGAACCCATCCCTTACCCTAGGTGAGAAAAAAAGGGAACTAAAGCAACTGAACCACCCTACCAATAGAGGCGAGACCCTTCGGCCAATATCGCCAGCCCAGTTGAAACGACACCTGGAGTCTACAAGGAAGCATCAGATGCCCCAGAAGACAAGTAGGGCCCCGTCAGAGAGACCATAAACCTAAGCCTCAGGCAGATCTGAATCTCCCATGAGAGACAGAAACCCACTCCCTCAAAGGGCCACGCGGGAATCCAAACCCTACGGTTAAGCAGAGCTGTCCATGCCCGATCCAAGCAGACACATGGACCTATGCCAGAGTCCTTGAAAAAACGGAATTGATCGAAAGATCTCACCTCCTGAGGAATCCTAAGCTGCCTCCTATGATTAGGAGCACACCATCTAAAGTCCGTAGACAGTCAGTAGAGAACCTAGCAAACGGTCTCAAACCCAAGAGTCTGAAAGAACTCCTGACCAGTTTAAGAATTCGGCACCCAGTGCCCCTGGATCGTAAGGTAAATCCTTGTAGACAGGCTTAACTACCTGATACACCTGCTAGTGAGGATAAATGGTATTTCAACCTGACCCCAGAAAGGAGAAAGTCTGTAACCGACCTCTGACCTCCACTCTCAAGCCCGAAGCCTAGATCTGCAACGTGGTCGAAAGATAACACCTGAGCGTCGAAAGACCATGGTATGACCAAGGGTAGGTCCATATGGAGAAGACGACAGTCTCCAGAGATCCTTGCAGGATCGGACCCCCGAAAACCCTTTAACAGGGCTAAGGCTGGGAGCCTCGCAGCTCCTCGCAGAAGACAGGGTAACCCCTGCACTTCACATACTAGAGCAAATGCAACGCTGAGCAAAGGAAGAAGGACATGCCCGCACTTCCAGAACAGATGACCCAACCCAAAACGGAAAGGAAAGAGACTTCCTCACCGCAAGTAATGCTATTAGGCTAAAAGAGTCAACATCTGGAGAAAGCTTCAAGTGAGGACACAAAATCGTTCACCACTCAGAAAACTAGACCACGGAGGTCATTCACATCTCCCAACTCCAAAGGAATGGAAACTATGGTTGCAAGTCCCCAGGGACCTTTAAGAACCATGATGATGTCTGAAAAAGTCAGACCCGTATCCCAAGCGAATAGCCAGAAAAAGGCCAATCTAGATCGAAACTTACAACCCCCCCATCCAGAACCGTTGGATCTACACACTAGGCCCCATACTTCGAAGTAGGATCCGAGCCCGGAGTCTATTTCAATAGGCCAAGTGACATTCAGAACCCGATAGGATTCAATCAGCACCACGAGGGTGACATGAACCCAAGTGACAGCAGAAAGTGCCCGACCAGTACCTGCCTGGTATAAGGACACTCCAGAACTGTCCTAGGTCCAAGAAAAATCGACCCGAAGGTTCGATAATATGAACTAGAAAACATAACTCTGTTATTCAAAAGTGCGCAACTTCCGGGGAAGTGCCCAAGCAACCACAAAATCGCAAGTATCGTTACAGAGAAAGAACGTTCCCAAAACGGAATTATATCAGACATGAGCTTAATAAAAACAAATCAAACACATCCTATTCGGATCAAAATAAAAGTAAGGCAGCACCCGCGGGTGAATGCCCAAGGTGAATGGATACGCCAACGGGACCAGCCGAACAGAGGCCCCATTCACCCAAGCTCAGAAATGGAACCGAAACATAAAAGAACGAAAAACAGACGTCAAGGATTAGCTTCATCCCCAAATGTCTAATCCAGCTCGCCATCCAGCATCTAAGGCCTCAGATCCCTCGGCCCACTAGGACTGGAATCCTCTAGCACCACCAAAACAAGCCTTAAAAAGGACACAAAGATGAGCCAGCCTATAACGGAAGGCAAAATCATCCCTTGCCAGATCAATAAACGACCCTGGCCCGAGGATGGAGCCCCTGAAGCCTCAGAGGCCAACGCTTTCCCAGGAGGCCGAACAAAATCAGGCAATCCCACGCCCGACGGGCCCTGGTTAACAGAATACGGACAGTATCTTAAAAAATTTTCACTTGGGAGATATAAATGAGCCAGCGCCATAGAAATCGCCATGCAGAACCGTGCCGTAACCTCTGGAGAAAACAAGCCACCTTCCGGAGAAAGAGTAAAGGCCATAGGGAGACTTGCTTGCGTAGCAAAGGAAGGTTCTGGTACACGCACCTCGCGGGACATGGAATCCTCGGAGGCGGATGGCTCTATGCACTCTAAGGTCCCAGATTCGGGAGAAGAGAGTACTCTAGAACGGCAATCGGAACATAACTGATGGGCATGGATAACCCGGGCCATTTCATATTCATCACAAGATGCATTCTCCGTATCGGAGACAACCGTGTCTAAGAAATCAGAATCCTCCATAATCTTGGGATTACCAAAATGACAAACACTAACTGGCACCCTTCTTACACCCCCAATGGCTGGGGCACTCACCACCTCCTGTGAACCAGACAACCCACGAGCAGACTATCTCTGTCGCAACACAGTCAGCATGCGGAAGTGGAAAATAACGGAACCGCACCCGTCACAAGGTGCACCGTGCCATCTCAAGAGATTGCGCCAATTGTTGATAAGGCCGTTATGTTCCAAAAAGCCATGAGCCTAAGTATTACTATACATTAGCAGATAGAACCATATAACAAACATGATTAAAGGCCCCCCTGTTCAATAACCCCCCTCAGGAGATATTAACCCATGATTCCTATTTTAAGTTAAAAGGAGTCCCACTGGGACCCTACCTTCTCTCATTAACATTACATTCACATATTGAAATAAAATGAAACAATATTACCGGAATCTGCGCCGTGGGACAGGAACACAACCATTCAAGTGTGACAGATAGTAGCCTCGCTTCTGACATGGACTTGAGTGAATAAAGGCAGGCAGTGAAACTCATCAACGCTGATTGCCAAGGAGCTGTTAATATGAGTCGGGATGGTTTCACAGAAAGACTCTCCCTGCATCTCCAGACTCTAACCTTCATCCATGCTCTCATTGAGAGGCTGACAGGACTACTTAAAACTCCAGTCCCATGCAGAAGAGTATGACCCTCCATAAGAGACTATCTCAAACTTCTGACACTTCTCTGCCAACCTCCTGTGACGAAAGGCAAAGAATGACTGGGGGATGAGAGAAGTGGGGGAGGTATTTGGGCATTTGGCTTGGGTGTCTTTGCCTCCTGGTGGCCAGGTTCTGAATTCCCAAAGTAATGAATGCAGCTGTGGACTCTTCACGTTTAAGAAGAAAAGTTACTGCTCTATGTGAATCATGAAAGAAAAAAATATTGGGTTTCATATCCCTTTAAGATCTTGTTTGCTGTAATTGTTTTTCCAGTGGTCACCCATCCACCAATCTGTACTTGAGCCTTAAAACTTGGTTTGCCACTCTCATTGTGTTAACAAAGTCTCTACTGCTTGGCTTCACCAGAAAAACATATAAAAAGAATAAACAACAAATCAGGGACAGATATGTGGCAGGGTTCGGCTTGTGAAGCTGCCATGTGCGCTTTCTTTTTTTTAGGACTGGAAAATCCAAAATTCTTAGAAAAATTACTGTTAAAAGGGCCACAGAAATAATGAAAGTATATTGCAGTTGTTTTATTGTACTCTGTCTGAGAGCATTCAGCGTGGAAAGGATCAAGAAAATGGTGCTAGTGCGCCCTCTAGCAACTATGGCTGGTAATACAATAACATAAATTGCTAGTTATTCTACAGAGCTGATTCTCTAATATTTTACAAATTTCAAAGATGAGACTTAGTAGACAGATCTTAGACACTGTCTTCTGTTTATTAATGACTTGCTATCAAGACAGTACAGGAATTAAATAACCATCTTCTCTAGCAGACTTATAGAAATGCACTGCAGCCAAAGGGTTAAAAGTCATATGAAAGTCATGTATATATGTTATAATTGACAGTGTGATTTTTATTACACAAATTATCATTCAATATGTTTATGTTAAATTATGCAATTAATTTGTGCTAGCTGAAACATATAATATTAGAAGAAATAAATAAATAATAATAATATATATTTTTAGGATTAGCATAATTCATTTTTACCTTTATATATTGTATATCATTAAAAAAAATGTCTATAAGCCTTTTAATGGGATACTAAACCCAAATCTTTTCTTTCATCATAATATATATATATATATATATATATATATATATATATATATATATATATATATATCCCTCAGTTTACGCCGGGGTTAGGTTCCAGAAGGAATGGTTGTAAATCGAAACCGTTGTAAATTGAAACCCAGTTTATAATGTAAGTCAATGGGAAGTGAGGGAGGGAGGTTCCAGGCCCCTCTCAAAATTGTCATAAGTAACACCTAATACATTATTTTTAAAGCTTTGAAATTAAGACTTTAAATGCTAAACAGCATTATAAACCTAATAAAATAATCACACCACAGAATATATAATTAAACTAAGTTAAATGAACAAAAACATTTGCTAAACAGCATTATAAACCTAATAAAATAATCACACAACACAGAATATATAATTAAACTAAGTTAAATGAACAAAAACATTTGCTAAACAGCATTGTAAACCTAATAAAATAATCACACAACACAGACTTCACTTGCATTTTTCTGCAAACAGTTCTTTCTATGCATTCCAATCTGGACTGATTTATAGACAAGAAGATCTTGTTCCTTTGAAATCTGCTCGATAGCTCAGCTTGCTTGGCTTTGCTGCAACACAAGCGGACAGCTCCACCTACTGGCTATTTTAATAAATGCACTGCTTCTCAATGCTTTTCAATAGCAGTCACATGACTGGAAAAAAAGGTTGTTATTCTGAAACGGTGTAAATTGAACCGTTGTAAAACGAGGGCCACCTGTATATGTATCAAGAGAACGACAAAAAATTGATAATAGGAGTAAATTAGAAAGTTGCTTAAAATTACTGCTCTATCTGAATCATGAAAGAAAAAAAACTTGTGTTTAGTATCCCTTTAAGCAGGATTTAAATTATTCAGATAAATAAGGTACATATCAAATACTTATTCTAAAATATATAACTCATTATAAAAGAATACATTTCACCACTCTCCTTCCCCCACAGAAAGACAACTTCCTCTCTCTATATGTAGCACTTGTATGTTTCTAAAGGAAAACAGTGAAACGTTAAAGTGACAATGTGATCTGAATGATCAATAACGTGGGCACAAACATCATGACCTATACTAATTGGGTACCATGGTACTGTAGAGCTAGTAAATAAGACGATCAAACTCCTATACAGGGACATTGATCTGCTATAACTACATTTCCACAATGAAACATTAATTGCTATTATTAAAGGGACAGTCAAGTCAAAATTAAACTTTCATGATTCAGACAGAGCATACAGTTTTATACAACTTTCTATTTTACTTCAAATTTGCTTTGTTTTCACTTGGTATTCATTGCTGAGCAGAATACTTAGGTAGTCTCAGGAACAACAATTCACTACTGGGAGATAGCTGCTGATGGGTGGTTGCTCTTTTAGTTTTTTTTTTACCTATTCCTGTGTGTTTAACTCTGACAAAAGGGTTAAACACACAGTTAAACCCAACTCTGGACAAGCAATACACTACTGAACACAGTCGCAGGGTCAGTCAAGGGCAGTATACGTGCGTAGCTGCTAAACACTAGCAATGTATAGCTCAGGATCGTCGCTGCATAGCCAATCCACAGTTAACTTTAACTATGGTTATGATCAATTTGCAGGGGTTAAAGGGAGACTCAAGTAAAAATTAAAAATGTTATGATTCAGATAGAACATTTCACTTTAAACAACTTTCTAATTTACTTCCACTAACAAAATGTGCACAGTCTTTTTATATTTACGCTTTTTGAGTCACCAGCTCCTACTGAGCATGTGCAAGAATTCACAGACTATACGTATAGGCATTTGTGATTGGCTGGTGGCTGTCACATGATACAGGGGGAGTTGAAATAGACATCACTGAAATTTGTCAGAAAAAAATCTACTACTCATTTGAAGTTCGGACTAAGTGCTATTGCATTGTCTTTTCATCATGTGTTTGTTTTTTGTTTATGCAAATCTGCAGTATTTACTGGTCCTTTAAACACAAACTAACAGAAAAGAGCATTGCTGCAGCTTTATGCGCCTTGGCAGCCTTCTTGTTAGGGTAAAATAAGTTGACTTTATGAAGTAATAAGTAGAAAAAAATTTGTTTTTTATTATTCGCTTGTTAAACGGTCAACTAATCTAAAAAATTTTGCCTGAAATTCGTTCAAAAATAAACAAATACAAACTAAACAAATACTAACTATGTAGAGAAATTAAATTAACTAATTTTGTATTTGTTTATTTGTTTTCTTAAAGTGATAGTAAATCCTAGCATTTGTGAAACACTAGGATTTACCAGTGGAACAAATAAAAGGGACTTTCAGTCATGAAGTATGAAATACTTCAAACAAATAATGGAACTTTCAACATGAAGTGATCGCAGTGCTGAGAGCCTCATTCCACCCACGGCAAAACACTATTTTGCTGTGAGGTGACATTTAGATCTCTTAGCCTATAACCGTACAGGCCAGCTGGCGCCATGCAGGATAGCTAGCATGCTATTGGCTAAGATCTCCTCACAGCAAAATAGTGTTCTGCCGTGGGCTGCCTGAGGCAGACAAATAAAGGAACTTTCAACATGAAGTATTTTATACTTCATGACTGAAATTCCCCTTTATTTGTTCCACTGGTAAATCCTAGTGTTTCACAAACGCTAGGATTTACTATCACTGTAATGGACCCATTTTGGGCAAAACATTTCAGATTTGTTATTCTTTTGAATAAAAATCTAAATTTCTGGAGTAATAAGGATACAAAATATGAGAGACCTAGGAATGCTCTGAGCATCTGATTCCCGGAGCTCATACAACCTGCTGAGTGTTCGATGCACATACCTGTAAGGTCTAGAAGACAAATAAGTGAAACCCAGAAGTAATAGATGTAATATATACCAAACCAGCAGGATATGAAGCTACCGCTGATCTGATAACAGATCGCTAGAGAGGTTGTATCTCCACAAGGAAATAACATTTTGTATGGAAAATTACTAAAATAATGTTGCCTAATGTACAAAAGAAAAATGCAATGAAAGGTTTCCCCATTCATGTCTTTATTTTATATATGTGCACAGTGATGCAACAGAAACTGTCAGGAAAGAAATTTGTCAACACTGAAAAGATTTTAACACAATCTTGTTTCAGTCCCACATAAGTTACTCCACATGGGATTAATCAGATTAAAAGGGGCATGATACCCAAATGTTGAAACACTTTAAAGTGATGCAGCAAAGCTGTAAAAAGCTGACTACAAAATATCACCTGAACATCTCTATGTAAAAAAGGAAGATATTTTACCTCAAAATGTCCTAAGTATTCACACCCTATTGAAAAGGACTTTAAAGGGACACTGTACCCAAATGTTTTATTTTGTGATTCAGAGCATGCAATTTTAAGCATCTTTCTAATTTACTCCTATTATCAAATTTTCTTCATTCTCTTGCTATCTTTATTTGAAAAGCAAGAATGTAAGTTTAGATGCCGGCCCATTTTTGGTGGCCATTTTTTGATAAATTCACCCACCAATAAACAAGTGCTGTCCAGGGTCTGAACCAAACATTGGCTGGCTCCTTAGCTTAGATGCCTTCTTTTTCAAATAAAGATAGCAAAAGAACAAAAAAAATGATAAATAGGAGTAAATTAGAAAGTTGCTTAAAATTGCATGCTCTATCTGAAACACGAAAGAAAACATTTGGGTTCAGTGTCCCTTTAAGTCAGCAATCAGTGTGCCTGTTCCAGGACTCGCAAGGGAGCATGCCTCATGCACACTCATGTTATTTCCCTATTCAGTTTAAGGAAGTTTACTATGAAATCACATGAAATCACATAAAAAAAAAAAAAGTTCATGACCTCAGCACTGCTGATGCCGATTGGCTGCTCTTCATTTCTTCCTTTTTTTTTCTTTTTTACCTGCAGATTGACAGCAGCTGAAGTATAACTGTTTACAGAGCACTTACTCTGGTGAGCTGAGGAAACCGAGGTAAATTATCTTTACATAGAGATGCTCAGGTGATATTTTCCTGCCAGGTTTTTACAGTTATGCTGCATCACTTTCAAGTGATATAGCATATGAGTATTATGTCCCTTTAAGTATTTTAATCTTTTTCTTTTAAGACTTTTTTTTATTGAAGGTCTGTCTGAATCATGAAACTTTATTTGTGAGAGGTTGCAATCTCTGTATCTATTTTGTACAGTCAGATATTACTCTCTCTCACACTCACAATTTAAATATGTAGATCAATAAAGTACTTATCAAATATGTATTCTAAATATAGAAAACACAGCCATAAAATAATAATATGACCAATCTCATCTCCTCAAAGAAAAATACTTTTACTTTCGCTCTCTACATGTAAAGGGACAGTCAATGTCAACACCATAATTTTTGATGTTTAAAAAGATAGATAACCCCTTCATTACCCATTCCTCAGTTTTCCATAACCAACAAAGTTATATTAATATACTTTTTACCTCTCTGATTACCCTGTATCTAAGCCTCTGCAGACTGCTCCTTATCTCAGTTATATTAATATACTTTTCACCTCTGTGATTACCCTGTATCTAAGCCTCTGCAGACTGCCCCTTATCTCAGTTATATTAATATACTTTTTACCTCTGATTACCTTGTATCTAAGCCTCTGCAGACTGCTCCTTATCTCAGTTATATTAATATACTTTTTAAAGAAAAAATGTTTATTTCTGTTTGAAACATACATGAGTGAATAAAATGCGATAGACAATAACAAAATTAGGAACAGAGTTATAGCCCCCATGTGAGATATAGAGTCCATATACAGCTCATATAAGTGAGTCCATAGAAAAGTTCAATAAAAAGTAAATTTATGCTTACCTGATAAATTGATTTCTTTTACGATATGACAAGTCAACGGATTTCATCCTTACTTGTGGGATATTAACCTCCTGCTAACAGGAAGTGGCAAAGAGCACCACAACAGAGCTGTATATATAGCTCCTCCCTTCCCTCCACCCCCAGTCATTCGACCGAAGGTTTAGGAAGAGAAAGGAAAAGCTAAAGGTGCAGAGGTGACTGAAGTTTACAAAAAATAAATATAAAATAAATCTGTCTTAAAATAACATGATGGGCCGTGGACTCGTCAGATCGTAAAATAAATCAATTTATCAGGTAAGCATAAATTTACTTTTCTTTTACAAAGATATGACAAGTCCACAGATTTCATCCTTACTTGTGGGATACCAATACCAAAGCTATAGGACACGGATGAAAGGGAGGGACAAGACAGGAACCTAAACGGAAGGCACCACTGCTTGAAGAACCTTTCTCCCAAAAACAGCCTCAGAAGAAGCAAAAGTATCAAATTTGGAAAATTTGGAAAAAGTATGAAGAGACGACCAAGTCGCAACCTTGCAAATCTGCTCAACAGAAGCATCGTTTTTTAAAAGCCCATGTGGAAGCCACAGCCCTAGTAGAATGAGCCGTAATTCTTTCAAGAGGCTGCTGTCCAGCAGTCTCATATGCCAGGCGGATGATACTCCTCAGCCAAAAAGAAAGGGAGGTAGCCGTAGCTTTCTGACCCCTACGCTTTCCGGAATAAACAATGAGTAATGAAGATGATTGACGAAAATCCTTAGTTGCCTTAAGTAAAATTTCAAGGCACGGACCACGTCCAGATTATGTAACAGACGCTCCTTCTTAGAATAAGGATTAAGACACAATGAAGGAACAACAATTTCCTGATTAATATTCTTATTTGAAACCACCTTAGGAAGGAATCCAGGTCTGGTACGCAAAACCACCTTATCAGAATGAAATATAAGATAAGGCGAATCACACTGTAACGCTGAAAGCTCAGAAACTCTACGAGCCGAAGAAAAAGCAACCAAAAACAAAACTTTCCAAGATAATAATTTAATATCTATGGAATGCATGGGTTCAAACGGAACCCCTTGAAGAACTCTAAGAACTAAATTCATCTTATGATAGATTTTTCTAGTGACAAGCTTACGTGCCTGTATCAAAGTATCAATGACTGAATCTGAGAATCCCCGCTTAGATAAAGTCAAGTGTTCAATCTCCAAGCAGTCAGCTGCAGAGAATTTAGATTTGGATGTTGGAAAGGTCCTTGAATGAGAAGGTCCTGTCTCAATGGAAGTTTCCACGGTGGCAGAGAGGACATGTCCACTAGATCCGCATACCAAGTCCTGCGTGGCCACGCAGGCGCAATCAGGATTACTGAAGCTCTCTCCTGTTTGATTCGAGCAATCACGCGTGGAAGGAGAGGAAACGGTGGAAACACATAAGCTAGGCTGAACCACCAAGGCACTGCCAAGGCATCTATCAGTTCTGCCTGGGGATCCCTTGACCTGGATCCGTATCTTGGAAGCTTGGCATTCTGACGAGATGCCATCAGATCCAATTCCGGTCTGCCCCATCGGAGAATCAGAGAGGCAAACACCTCCGGGTGGAGCTCCCACTTCCCCGGATGAAAAGTCTGTCGACTTAGAAAATCCGCTTCCCAGTTCTCTACTCCTGGGATGTAGATTGCCGACAGATAACAAGAGTGGGCCTCCTCCCATCGAATTATCTTGGATACTTCTATCATCGTTAAGGAACTCCTCATTCCCCCTTGATGATTGATATAAGCTACAGTCGTGATATTGTCTGACTGGAATCTGATGAATTTGGCCGAAGCCAACTGAGGCCACGTCTGAAGCGCATTGAATATTGCTCTCAATTCCAGAATATTTATTGGAAGTAGAGACTCCACCTGAGTCCATACACCCTGAGCCTTCAGGGAATTCCAGACTGCACCCCAGCCCAGAAGGCTGGCGTCCGTTGTCACTATCACCCACGAGGGTCTGCGGAAACACGTCCCCTTGGACAGATGATCCAGTGACAACCACCAAAGAAGAGAGTCTCTGGTCTCTTGATCCAGATTTATCTGAGGAGATAAATTTGCATAGTCCCCATTCCACTGTCTGAGCATGCACAGCTGCAGTGGTCTGAGATGAAAATGAGCAAACGGAATGATGTCCATTGCCGCTACCATTAATCCAATTACTTCCATACACTGAGCCACTGAAGGCAGAGGAATGGACTGAAGGGCTCAGCAAGTATTTAGAATCTTTGATTTTCTGATCTCCGTCAGAAATATTGTCATGTCTACAGAGTCTATTAGAGTTTCCAAGAAGGGAACCCTTGTCTGTGGAACTAGTGAACTCTTTTCTAGGTTCACCTTCCAACCGTGAGTTCTCAGAAAGGACAATACTGTGTCTGTATGAGATTTCGTCAGATGATAAGTCGACGCCTGAATTAAAATATCGTCCAGATAAGGCGCCACTGCTATGCCCCGCGGTCTGAGAACCGCCAGAAGGGACCCTAGAACCTTTGTGAAGATCCTGGGTGCTGTGGCCAACCCAAAGGGAAGAGCCACAAACTGAAAATGTTTGTCCAGGAAGGCAAACCTTAGGAACTGATGATGATCCTTTTGAATAGGGATATGAAGGTATGCATCCTTCAAGTCCACGGTAGTCATATATTGACCCTCCTGGATCATTGGTAAGATTGTTCGTATAGTCTCCATCTTGAACGATGGGACTTTGAGAAACTTGTTTAGACACTTGAGATCTAAAATGGGTCTGAAAGTTCCCTTTTGGGAACCACAAAAAGATTTGGAACGGGACGAATTACTCCCATGGTAGAGAGGTCTTTTACACAGCTTAAGAACGCCTCTCTTTTTATCTGGTCTACAGACAATCGTGAAAGATGAAATCAACCTCTTGGGAGAAAATCCTTGAATTCCAATTGATACCCGTGGGTCACGATTTCCAATGCCCAGGGGTCCTGAACATCTCTTGCCCAAGCCTGGGCAAAGAAAGAAAGTCTGCCCCCTACTAGATCCGGTCCTGGATCGGGGGCCGCCCCTACATGCTGACCTTGTAGCAGCAGCGGGCTTCTTGGGTTGTGGGTTGTTTACCTTTGTTCCAAGCCTGGTTGGGTCTACAGACGGATTTGGACTGAGCAAAATTCCCTTCCTGCTTTGTGGAGGAAGAGGAAGCAGAGGGTACTCCTTTAAAATTTTGAAAGGAACGAAAATTATTTTGTCTACCTCTCATCTTAACAGGCTTATCCTGAGGAAGGGCATGACCTTTACCTCCAGTAATGTCAGAAATGATTTCCTTCAACTCAGGCCCGAATAGGGTCTTACCCTTGAAAGGAATAGCTAAAAGCTTAGATTTTGATGACACATCAGCAGACCATGATTTTAACCATAATGCTAAAATGGCAAATCCTGCATTTTTCGCCGCCAATTTAGCAATTTGAAAGGCGGCATCTGTAATAAAAGAATTAGCTAGCTTAAGAGCCTTAATTCTATCCAAAATGTCCTCTAAAGAGGTCTCAACCTTTAGAGACTCTTCTAGAGCATCAAACCAAAAAGCTGCTGCAGTAGTAACTGGAACAATGCAAGCTGTTGGTTGTAAATGAAAATCCTGATGAATAAATAATTTCTTTACAAGACCCTCCAACTTCTTATCCATAGGGTCTTTAAAAGCACAACTGTCTACAATAGGTATAGTTGTACGCTTAGCCAGGGTAGAAATAGCTCCCTCCACCTTAGGGACTGACTGCCAAGAGTCCCGAATGGTGTCTGATATGGGATACATTTTCTTAAAATTAGGAAGAGAGAACGGTATACCTGGTCTATCCCATTCCTTTTTTATAATTTCCAAAATTCTTTTTAGGAACCGGAAACACATCAGTGTAAGTAGGTACCTCTAGATATTTATCCATTTTACACAATTTTTCTGGAGGAATCACAATAGAGTCACAATCATCCGGAGTCGCTAAAACCTCCCGGAGTAACAGACGGAGGTGTTCAAGCTTAAATTTAAAGGACATGACGTCAGAATCTGTCTGAGGTTACATACTTCCAGGGTCTGAAAGTTCTCCCTCAGACAACAATTCCCTGACCCCCAACTCAGAGCCCTGTGAGGGTACATCGGAAATAGCCAGCAAAGCATCAGAGGATTCAGTATTTATATTAATACCTGACCTACTGCGTTTACCCTGTAACACTGGTAACTTAGATAATACCTCTGTAAGGGTAGTTGACATAACTGCAGCCATATCCTGCAGAGTAAAAGAATTAGACGCACTTGAAGTACTTGGCGTCGCTTGTGTGGGCGTTAAAGGTTGTGACACTTGGGGAGAATTAGATGGCATATCCTGATTCTCTTCAGACTGAGAATCATCCTTAGGCACACTTTCTTTACCTAAAATATACTTTTTACATTGTAAGGCCCTTTCAGTACAAGAGGTACACAAAGTAAGAGGGGGTTCCACAATGGCTTCTAAACACATAGAACAATTAGTTTCCTCAATGTCAGACATGTTGAACAGATTAGTACTAGCCACACTAGTCGTTAATCACCTCAAATATTGAATCAAAACAATTTTTAGAAAAAAGGTACTGCGCTTTTAAGAGATAAAAAGCGCAACAATTTTTCTCAAACTGCTTAAAGTGATTGAAAATGCTAAAACAATCAAATATAATAACTTAATTGGCCCAAAAATTATTGCACCCTATAGGTAAATGATGAATCTACAATCTAAGAAGCATTTTAATCACAAATATATGTTAATAGAAAAAAATTACCCCTGCTCCTCGCCACAGCTCTACTGTGGTGCCTACCTGCCCCAGGGTACTGCGAAAATGACTCGACAACAATCCGGTGAACAGATCTCCACTCTAGGCCCCAACAGAGCTAAATGCCTGCTGCCTTCTCAGTCAGAGTAAACTGCGCGTCTGAGCGCGCGAAATAGGCCCCGCCCATCATGGACGTCGTCTGAGTTTGTATAACCGCATGGGAAGCGGTTAGAAAAATAAGCCATGTGATCCCCTGAATTTCAATAAAAATAAACTGCAGCCCTACTGACCTTTATAAATTATATATATATATATATATATATATATATAATATAATATATGTCAAGCTGCCTCTCCCAGTGTCCAGCCCCAATACAGATATAAGCAATATGTATGCAATATAAGGATCTTCAGTAACACCCTCAGTGGTACAGGTCTACTGCTTACCCTTTCCCTTGCAGGGAAGAAAATGTCAGCCAATTCTGATATAACCAGTCTCCTCAGAAATAAAAGACTAAACATACCTCAATGCTGCTTGTAGCATGATACCGTTCTCCACACTGAAGATTTCTTTTGCACTCACTTTACCTCTTCCTATTACTAACACAGGCAAAGAGAATGACTGGGGGTGGAGGGAAGGGAGGAGCTATATATATATACAGCTCTGCTGTGGTGCTCTTTGCCACTTCCTGTTAGCAGGAGGTTAATATCCCACAAGTAAGGATGAAATCTGTGGCCTCGTCGTATCTTTGTAAAAGAAATGCTGACTATAGGGATCTTCTGGTAGATGAACAAATAAAGTTCCCAACATTATGGACCATACATCTTCAGAATTTTTCATTCCTTTTAGAACAAATTAAACTAATAACAATAAACATTAAACAGTTATAGTTTCCATGTTTCTCTATTATTTCCTGGTCAAAGTATAAGTGCAAACATATGGCTTCAGCCAAGCAAATACATCTAGTATCTGTGCGTTGTGTCGTTTAATAATAATGTCCGAGTCTGAAGTGTGAAGGTCTGGGGGCGATCTGCGAGGCCCATCGTCGTCCTAGGAAAAAAAGTCGGCATGAGTAACCTGTATGTAATGGGTCGGTGTATACAAAGGAGTCATGTTAAGGCCTTTATGTGGGTCTGGAGTCCCACAGGAACATTATCTCTGCATGAGTGTCTAACTTGTTCAGTAAAAGATAATGATATCTTTCAAGCTTGAGGTTGAGCTGTAGCTCTTGGACCTACAGTGATAAGGTAGGGACTGATTCTTTTTTCCACAGTCTTGGAATGAATTGATGTGCACTGTTAATCATTATTTGTAACAATCTAGAGTGTAGCTTTGAGTTGAGTTTGGGGTATTTGTGGAACAGGTATATGATTGGGTCGTGAGGTAACGGAGTGCCAATGGTGTTCTAAATGTATGGCATAATAGATGTCCAAAATCCAAGCATTTTGGGACAGGCCCACCAGATGTGGAACAGCGTGCCTTCTTCCCTACACTGTCTCCAACAGCGTTAGAGGAGCCAGGGAAGAGGTGTTGGAGTCTCTGTGGTGTAAGATAACACCTGGTTAGTAATTTCTTGTTTGTTTCTATGAGTTTAGCTGAGTGTGCTGACTTTTTTACAGCTGTGAAAATTGAGTGCCATTCTGTGTTTGGGATTAAAAACGGTAAATCTCTGTCACAAGCTTTGGTAAAGGTCGGTAAATAGGTTTCTCTTGGTCCTCGCTATTTTTAACTGCCTCTCTTGTTGTAAAAATAAGTAGAAATACCTTAGCTTAAAAAAAACAGAATTTATGTTTACCTGATAAATTACTTTCTCCAACGGTGTGTCCGGTCCACAGCGTCATCCTTACTTGTGGGATATTCTCTTCCCCAACAGGAAATGGCAAAGAGCCCAGCAAAGCTGGTCACATGATCCCTCCTAGGCTCCGCCTACCCCAGTCATTCGACCGACGTTAAGGAGGAATATTTGCATAGGAGAAACCATATGGTACCGTGGTGACTGTAGTTAAAGAAAATAAATTATCAGACCTGAATAAAAAAACCAGGGCGGGCCGTGGACCGGACACACCGTTGGAGAAAGTAATTTATCAGGTAAACATAAATTCTGTTTTCTCCAACATAGGTGTGTCCGGTCCATGGCGTCATCCTTACTTGTGGGAACCAATACCAAAGCTTTAGGACACGGATGAAGGGAGGGAGCAAATCAGGTCACCTAAATGGAAGGCACCACGGCTTGCAAAACCTTTCTCCCAAAAATAGCCTCAGAAGAAGCAAAAGTATCAAACTTGTAAAATTTGGTAAAAGTGTGCAGTGAAGACCAAGTCGCTGCCCTACATATCTGATCAACAGAAGCCTCGTTCTTGAAGGCCCATGTGGAAGCCACAGCCCTAGTGGAATGAGCCGTGATTCTTTCGGGAGGCTGCCGTCCGGCAGTCTCGTAAGCCAATCTGATGATGCTTTTAATCCAAAAAGAGAGAGAGGTAGAAGTTGCTTTTTGACCTCTCCTTTTACCGGAATAAACAACAAACAAGGAAGATGTTTGTCTAAAATCCTTTGTAGCATCTAAATAGAATTTTAGAGCGCGAACAACATCCAGATTGTGCAACAAACGTTCCTTCTTTGACACTGGTTTCGGACACAGAGAAGGTACGATAATCTCCTGGTTAATGTTTTTGTTAGAAACAACTTTTGGAAGAAAACCAGGTTTAGTACGTAAAACCACCTTATCTGCATGGAACACCAGATAAGGAGGAGAACACTGCAGAGCAGATAATTCTGAAACTCTTCTAGCAGAAGAAATCGCAACTAAAAACAAAACTTTCCAAGATAATAACTTAATATCAACGGAATGTAGGGGTTCAAACGGAACCCCCTGAAGAACTGAAAGAACTAAGTTGAGACTCCAAGGAGGAGTCAAAGGTTTGTAAACAGGCTTAATTCTAACCAGAGCCTGAACAAAGGCTTGCACATCTGGCACAGCTGCCAGCTTTTTGTGAAGTAACACAGACAAGGCAGAAATCTGTCCCTTCAGGGAACTAGCCGATAATCCTTTTTCCAATCCTTCTTGAAGGAAGGATAGAATCTTAGGAATCTTAACCTTGTCCCAAGGGAATCCTTTAGATTCACACCAACAGATATATTTTTTCCAAATTTTGTGGTAAATCTTTCTAGTTACAGGCTTTCTGGCCTGAACAAGAGTATCGATAACAGAATCTGAGAACCCTCGCTTCGATAAGATCAAGCGTTCAATCTCCAAGCAGTCAGCTGGAGTGAAACCAGATTCAGATGTTCGAACGGACCCTGAACAAGAAGGTCTCGTCTCAAAGGTAGCTTCCAAGGTGGAGCCGATGACATATTCACCAGATCTGCATACCAAGTCCTGCGTGGCCACGCAGGAGCTATCAAGATCACCGACGCCCTCTCCTGATTGATCCTGGCTACCAGCCTGGGGATGAGAGGAAACGGCGGGAACACATAAGCTAGTTTGAAGGTCCAAGGTGCTACTAGTGCATCCACTAGAGCCGCCTTGGGATCCCTGGATCTGGACCCGTAGCAAGGAACTTTGAAGTTCTGACGAGAGGCCATCAGAACCATGTCTGGAATGCCCCACAGCTGAGTGACTTGGGCAAAGATTTCCGGATGGAGTTCCCACTCCCCCGGATGCAATGTCTGACGACTCAGAAAATCCGCTTCCCAATTTTCCACTCCTGGGATGTGGATAGCAGACAGGTGGCAGGAGTGAGACTCCGCCCATAGAATGATTTTGGTCACTTCTTCCATCGCTAGGGAACTCCTTGTTCCCCCCTGATGGTTGATGTACGCAACAGTTGTCATGTTGTCTGATTGAAACCGTATGAACTTGGCCCTCGCTAGCTGAGGCCAAGCCTTGAGAGCATTGAATATCGCTCTCAGTTCCAGAATAATTATCGGTAGAAGAGATTCTTCCCGAGACCAAAGACCCTGAGCTTTCAGGGATCCCCAGACCGCGCCCCAGCCCATCAGACTGGCGTCGGTCGTGACGATGACCCACTCCGGTCTGCGGAATGTCATCCCTTGTGACAGGTTGTCCAGGGACAGCCACCAACGGAGTGAGTCTCTGGTCCTCTGATTTACTTGTATCTTCGGAGACAAGTCTGTATAGTCCCCATTCCACTGACTGAGCATGCACAGTTGTAATGGTCTTAGATGAATGCGCGCAAAAGGAACTATGTCCATTGCCGCTACCATCAAACCGATCACTTCCATGCACTGCGCTATGGAAGGAAGAGGAACGGAATGAAGTATCCGACAAGAGTCTAGAAGTTTTGTTTTTCTGGCCTCTGTCAGAAAAATCCTCATTTCTAAGGAGTCTATTATTGTTCCCAAGAAGGGAACCCTTGTTGACGGAGATAGAGAACTCTTTTCCACGTTCACTTTCCATCCGTGAGATCTGAGAAAGGCCAGGACAATGTCCGTGTGAGCCTTTGCTTGAGGAAGGGACGACGCTTGAATCAGAATGTCGTCCAAGTAAGGTACTACAGCAATGCCCCTTGGTCTTAGCACAGCTAGAAGGGACCCTAGTACCTTTGTGAAAATCCTTGGAGCAGTGGCTAATCCGAAAGGAAGCGCCACGAACTGGTAATGCTTGTCCAGGAATGCGAACCTTAGGAACCGATGATGTTCCTTGTGGATAGGAATATGTAGATACGCATCCTTTAAATCCACTGTGGTCATGAATTGACCTTCCTGGATGGAAGGAAGAATAGTTCGAATGGTTTCCATCTTGAACGATGGAACCTTGAGAAACTTGTTTAAGATCTTGAGATCTAAGATTGGTCTGAACGTTCCCTCTTTTTTGGGAACTATGAACAGATTGGAGTAGAACCCCATCCCTTGTTCTCTTAATGGAACAGGATGAATCACTCCCATTCTTAACAGGTCTTCTACACAATGTAAGAATGCCTGTCGTTTTATGTGGTCTGAAGACAACTGAGACCTGTGGAACCTCCCCCTTGGGGGAAGTCCCTTGAATTCCAGAAGATAACCTTGGGAGACTATTTCTAGCGCCCAAGGATCCAGAACATCTCTTGCCCAAGCCTGAGCGAAGAGAGAGAGTCTGCCCCCCACCAGATCCGGTCCCGGATCGGGGGCCAACATTTCATGCTGTCTTGGTAGCAGTGGCAGGTTTCTTGGCCTGCTTTCCCTTGTTCCAGCCTTGCATTGGTCTCCAAGCTGGCTTGGCTTGAGAAGTATTACCCTCTTGCTTAGAGGACGTAGCACCTTGGGCTGGTCCGTTTCTACGAAAGGGACGAAAATTAGGTTTATTTTTTGCCTTGAAAGGCCGATCCTGAGGAAGGGCGTGGCCCTTACCCCCAGTGATATCAGAGATAATCTCTTTCAAGTCAGGGCCAAACAGCGTTTTCCCCTTGAAAGGAATGTTAAGTAGCTTGTTCTTGGAAGACGCATCAGCCGACCAAGATTTCAACCAAAGCGCTCTGCGCGCCACAATAGCAAACCCAGAATTCTTAGCCGCTAACCTAGCCAATTGCAAAGTGGCGTCTAGGGTAAAGAATTAGCCAATTTGAGAGCATTGATTCTGTCCATAATCTCCTCATAAGGAGGAGAATCACTATCAACCGCCTTTATCAGCTCATCGAACCAGAAACATGCGACTGTAGCGACAGGGACAATGCATGAAATTGGTTGTAGAAGGTAACCCTGCTGAACAAACATCTTTTTAAGCAAACCTTCTAATTTTTTATCCATAGGATCTTTGAAAGCACAACTATCCTCTATGGGTATAGTGGTGCGTTTGTTTAAAGTGGAAACCGCTCCCTCGACCTTGGGGACTGTCTGCCATAAGTCCTTTCTGGGGTCGACCATAGGAAACAATTTTTTAAATATGGGGGGAGGGACGAAAGGAATACCGGGCCTTTCCCATTCTTTATTAACAATGTCCGCCACCCGCTTGGGTATAGGAAAAGCTTCTGGGAGCCCCGGCACCTCTAGGAACTTGTCCATTTTACATAGTTTCTCTGGGATGACCAACTTGTCACAATCATCCAGAGTGGATAATACCTCCTTAAGCAGAATGCGGAGATGTTCCAACTTAAATTTAAATGTAATCACATCAGGTTCAGCTTGTTGAGAAATGTTCCCTGAATCAGTAATTTCTCCCTCAGACAAAACCTCCCTGGCCCCATCAGACTGGGTTAGGGGCCCTTCAGAAATATTATTATCAGCGTCGTCATGCTCTTCAGTATCTAAAACAGAGCAGTCGCGCTTACGCTGATAAGTGTTCATTTTGGCTAAAATGTTTTTGACAGAATTATCCATTACAGCCGTTAATTGTTGCATAGTAAGGAGTATTGGCGCGCTAGATGTACTAGGGGCCTCCTGAGTGGGCAAGACTCGTGTAGACGAAGGAGGGAATGATGCAGTACCATGCTTACTCCCCTCACTTGAGGAATCATCTTGGGCATCATTGTCATTGTCACATAAATCACATTTATTTAAATGAATAGGAATTCTGGCTTCCCCACATTCAGAACACAGTCTATCTGGTAGTTCAGACATGTTAAACAGGCATAAACTTGATAACAAGGTACAAAAAACGTTTTAAAATAAAACCGTTACTGTCACTTTAAATTTTAAACTGAACACACTTTATTACTGCAATTGCGAAAAAACATGAAGGAATTGTTCAAAATTCACCAAATTTTCACCACAGTGTCTTAAAGCCTTAAAAGTATTGCACACCAAATTTGGAAGCTTTAACCCTTAAAATAACGGAACCGGAGCCGTTTTGAATAATAAAAACTACAGTTAAACACTAAAAAACTCTAAGCCATCTCCGTGGAGATGTTGCCTGTACAACGGCAAAGAGAATGACTGGGGTAGGCGGAGCCTAGGAGGGATCATGTGACCAGCTTTGCTGGGCTCTTTGCCATTTCCTGTTGGGGAAGAGAATATCCCACAAGTAAGGATGACGCCGTGGACCGGACACACCTATGTTGGAGAAACTAACTATAGTTAATTCGTACTTAGCAACCTGTGGCTTTTCACAGGCTTAAGCAGCAGCAATGATTATTTATCCTAGCGTAAAAATTGTTAACCGTTGCACCTGCATAGTATAATTCTGCAACGTTGTGTTAACTCATACCAGGGGATAAAGATTAGAGACAATATTGTCACAGTAATATCGGATACTATTATAGAGTGGTAAAGAGCAAAAACGTACTACTAACCTTACAGGCTGTATTATCAATATAATAAAATACTAGATACATTGTGTCAACTATCACAAGCTGTAATTTAGTAACGCTGTAGCACTACTGAAGCATAAACAGTGTGACAGAACATATAAGTTCACATTGGATTTAAGCGCAATAAACAAGATTTAATTTAAGTATTTACTTGAAATACAGCTCTAGACTGGCTGGGAATTCTCAGAATCTATTATGATGCTATAACGATAATTATTCTGACACCACTAGGTGTAGCACTACTGAGTGCAGACTATCTTAAATTACCACTAGCACAAGACTGTGATTACTCCTCTATGCAGCTGTATATGCACAACCACACAGAATCTAATTAATATCTGTCTGAGTTGAAAAATTATCAAAATAATTAAGCATAAGCCATGCATTGTAGCAACTGACATAAAGGCAATCTTCAAAACCTAGAGTAACCAACATATATTTAATTGCAAGTGTACACATTAGTATTCGCTTACTGTGTATTGGTGACATAGCTGTATACTGCTGTTCAAAATGCCCTAAATGCACACTTACCTATAAAGACTATAGAGTTTAAGTATAACAGGAATACCATATATTAATATCCACTTGGGATAATCTGAAGGATTGGCCATCTATAAGGCCATACAGCCCTTTGTTAGATCAACATATAGATATACCTAGAATATAATCTTGGTCTTATAACAGGATTACTAAGTACTTCACATATTTGGTATTACATAAGCTAAGCATCATACAATCAACAGAGAGCGTGTTTTTAACTCTTTCAAGGGTAGCATACACACATACTTTATGCTGTCTTTTTTAAAACTAAATAAATAAAGGTTATATTTTAAGTCTGGTTACACACTTTCTTTAACTGCAAGTTTCAGTAATCAACCGAACTAATTTCCATAATTTATTTACAGTGCAATAAAAGCATTCCTTTAGGACCAACTGGCTTATTTAGCTGGTATAGTCCATTTTTGTAAATCAGGTTTCTCTTGGTGTAGTCAGTAATTTATATGTACGCGATATTGTATGAAGGTTAGTTGAGGATGAGCTGCACAAAATCGCGAACTGTGTGCGTTGCCTAGTTAGATGGTGTTTGTGTGTTGACTGAAAGTAGTGGCTGAGTTGGGGGTACCGAAACCACATATTAAAAAACCCTGTCACCTAGTGGTTCAATAGATTGTCTAGGCAGTAAGCTACCACCTTCTGTCAATATATAAGCCGGCAGCAAAAGGTGAATGTACTTGGTACCTGTGGGGAAAGAAGTAAGTCCTGGTGGGAAGCTTTAATTCTGTAATGTGGGCGTTAGTGGGGAGGGTATTGTGGACAGGTTAGGGTGCGTTTTAACATTAATATACTTTTTACCTCTGTCATTACCTTGTATCTAACCCTCTGCAGACTGCTCCTTATCTCAGTTATATTAATATACTTTTTACCACTGTGATTACCTTGTATCTAACCCTCTGCAGACTGCTCCTTATCTCGGTTATATTAATATACTTTTTACCTCTGTGATTACCTTGTATCTAACCCTCTGCATACTGCTCCTTATCTCAGTTATATTAATATACTTTTTACCTCTGTGATTACCTTGTATCTAACCCTCTGCAGACTGCTCCTTATCTCAGTTATATTAATATACATTTTACCTCTGTGATTACCCTGTATCTAAGCCTCTGCAGACTGCTCCTTATCTCAGTTATATTAATATACTTTCTACCTCTGTGATTTCCCTGTATCTAAGCCTCTGCAGACTGCTCCTTATCTCAGTTATATTAATATACTTTTTACCTCTGTGATTACCCTGTATCTAAGCCTCTGCAGACTGCTCCTTATCTCAGTTATATTAATATACTTTTTACCTCTTTGATTACCTTGTATCTAACCCTCTGCAGACTGCTGCTTATCTCAGTTATATTAATATACTTTTTACCTCTGTGATTACCTTGTATCTAACCCTCTGCAGACTGCTGCTTATCTCAGTTATATTAATATACTTTTTACCTCTGTGATTAACTTGTATCTAACCCTCTGCAGACTGCTCCTTATCTCAGTTATATTAATACACTTTTTAACTCTGTGATTAACTTGTATCTAACCCTCTGCAGACTGCTCCTTATCTCAGTTATATTAACCCCTTAATGACCGAGGACGTGCAGGGTACGTCCTCAAAAAAAGGCAGTTAACGCCTGAGAACGTACCCTGCACGTCCTCGGTGTGGAAAGCAGCTGGAAGCGATCCTGCTCGCTTCCAGCTGCTTTCCGGTTATTGCAGTGATGCCTCGATATGGAGGCATCCTGCAATAACCTTACATGGCCATCGGATGCAGAGAGAGCCACTCTGTGGCCCTCTCTGCACCGGACATCGATGGCCGGTATCGTTGGTGGGTGGGAGCCGACTTGGGAGGCGGGTGGGCGGCCATCGGTGTGCCGTGTGACGTCAAGGGGGGCGGGACCGTCGGGGGGGGGGGCGCGCACAGACGCGAGCGCATGCACGGAGGGTGGCGGGCGGGCGCGTGCACGGGCGGGAGCGGGTGGTAACCGCTACACTACGGAAATTTTTTTAAGTAATTAGTGGCCTAATCTTGTTTGTGCAAAAGCACAAAAAGAGATCGTGAAGGGTTGGTTTTGTGTGGGGGGAAGCTACACTACAGAAAAGCTTACAAAATTAAAAACATTTTTTCTTCTAAACTGGGTACTGGCAGACAGCTGCCAGTACCCAAGATGGCGCCCATTAAGTTAGAGTGGGAGGGTTATAGAGCTGTTTGGGGGGATCAGTGAGGTTGGGGGCTCATACACAGCAGCATGCGTAAATATGCTTTAAAAAAAAAAAAAAATATATAGCTTTTATTTTAGTACTGGCAGACTTTCTGCCAGTACTTAAAGTGAATGTAAAGTCAGCCTTTGGTCTAAACAGCAGTGTAACAGTTATCAATAAAAAACTTGAGTTTCATTCATCAAATTTAAAGATTTCAAATGGATACCTTTATTTTCATTATGTTATATCAATATGCGGCTAAATCATCCTCCTCCCGGCATTCGCGCTCTGTTGCTGTCCTTTTTGATGGACGTCTTAATAGCCAATAACGGCTCTAACCACGGGGGGACCGACCCTCTTATCATGACGTAATACGTCCTTATTGCGCATGCGTTCGTCTTCGGTGCAGAGCTAATCTATTGTAAGCTCGTGCACATTTCGCGCATGCGCAATAGTAGCAAACACGGGGTATATTACATTGTACATTAGCAATAATGGAGGCTGATAATTTATGTTATTCTAGTATTAGCAAACATGATAGTTTTAGTGTTTGGAATACAATTATATGGCGGTTGCAAAGTAATAGACATTTCAGCTTATAAATTGACTTACACTCGATATTTTTGGGTTAGAAATTGGCTTGATTGAAATGTTTTTTCTTTTTGGAGATCCTGTCCTACGCCACTCACAACGATAGTTTTCATTGAATAGACTCATTCAATGAATACTATGTTGTTATACAGCGTAAACAGGAGTAACGCATGCGCAAGGGAAAATAGACACGGGAGCGCGCAGTGCCTATACGTAAACAGCGGGTGGGACCGCTGTTTACGTAATATGGATGAAAATTAGGAATCAGTGAGTGGGAGGAGCGGGTAAGTGAATGAGTGATATTCTATATATAACATAAAAAAGAAAATAAAGATTTTATTAAAAATTTCTTGTAGCGGTATGCTTAATCGGAGGAATCTCTACAAAACTAGATTAGACAAACATGAAAAATTGACATTCACTTTAAGATGGCGGGGACAATTGTGGGGTGGGGGAGGGAAGAGAGCTGTTTGGGAGGGATCAGAGGGTCTGATGTTTCAGGTGGGAGGCTGAGCTCTACACTTAATCTAATATTAACCCTGCAAGCTACCTAATTAACCCCTTCAATGCTAGCCATAATACACGTGTGATGCGCAGCGGCATTTAGCAGCCTTCTAAATACCAAAAAGCAACGCCAAAGCCATATATGTCTGCTATTTCTGAACAAAGGGGATCCCAGAGAAGCATTTACAACCATTTGTGCCATAACTGCACAAGCTGTTTGTAAATGATTTCAGTGAGAAACCTAAAATTGTGAAAAATGTAACGTTTTTTTTAATTTGATCACATTTGGCGGTGAAATGGTGGCATGAAATATAGCAAAATGGGCCTAGATCAATACTTGGGGTTGTCTACTACACTAAACTAAAGCTAAAATTACCCCAAAAAGCTCCCTACATGCTCCCTAATTAACCCCTTCACTGCTGGGCATAATACACGTGTGGTGCGCAGTGGCATTTAGTGGCATTCTAATTACCAAAAAGCAACACCAAAGCCATATAAAGTCTGCTATTTCTGAACAAAGGGGATCCCAGAGAAGAATTTACAACCATTTGTGCCATAATTGCACAAGCTGTTTGTAAATAATTTCAGTGAGAAACCTAAAGTTTGTGAAAAAATTTGTGAAAAAGTGAACGATTTTTTTTTATTTGATCGCATTTGGCGGTGAAATGGTGGCATGAAATATACCAAAATGGGCCTAGATCAATACTTTGGGTTGTCTACTAAAAAAAATATATACATGTCAATGGATATTCAGAGATTCCTGAAAGATATCAGTGTTCTAATGTAACTAGCGCTAATTTTGAAAAAAAAAATGGTTTGGAAATAGCAAAGTGCTACTTGTATTTATGGCCCTATAACTTGCAAAAAAAGCAAAGAACATGTAAACATTGGGTATTTCTAAACTCAGGACAAAATTTAGAAACTATTTAGCATAGGTGTTTTTTGGTGGTTGTAGATATGTAACAGATTTTGGGGGTCAAAGTTAGAAAAAGTGGTTTTTTTTTTCAATTTTTCCTCATATTTTATAAAAAATTTTATAGTACATTATAAGATATGATGAAAATAATGGTATCTTTACAAAGTCCATTTAATGGCGAGAAAAACAGTATATAATATGTGTGGGTACAGTAAATGAGTAAGAGGGAAATTACAGCTAAACACAAACACTGCAGAAATGTAAAAATAGCCTTGGTCCCAAACGGACAGAAAATGGAAAAGTGCTGTGGTCATTAAGGGGTTAATATACTTTTTACCTCTGTGATTACCTTGTATCTAAGCCTCTGCAGACTGCTCCTTATCTCAGTTATATTAATATACTTTTTACCTCTGTGATTACCTTGTATCTAAGCCTCTGCAAACTGCCCCCTTATTTCAGTTATTTGACAGACTTCCATTTTAGCCAATCAGTGCTAACTCCAGGGTAACTTCACATCAATGAGCTCAATGTTATCTATATGACACACATGAACTAATGCCCTCTAGTGGTCAAAATGCATTCAGATTAGAGGCAGCCTTCAAGGTCTAAAAAATTAGCATATAAACCTCCTAGGTTTAGCTTTCAACAAAGAATACCAAGAGAACAAAGCAAAATATGTTGATAAAAGTAAATTGGAAAGTTGTTTAAAATTACATGCCCTATCAGAATCATAAAAGGTTTTTTTTTGGACTTGACTGTCCCTTTAAGTACTTGTATCTTTTCTCCAAGAAAGCAATGTAGCTTGTTAAAGGAATACTGTGATTTGAATAATCAAAAATGTGGGAACAAGCATCGTGATCTATAATATTTGAGTATTATGGTACTGTAGAGTTACTGTAGAGTTATCAAAGAAACATTTGAAAATGGATTAAAAGTAGGGAAGCATACTGAGTATCAAACTCCTATACCGAGATACAGACGTAGACAAAAGTATTGGTACCCTTGTAGTGCTGCAACTAACGATTATTTTCATAATCAATTAATTGGCTGATCACTTTTCTCGACTAATCCGATTTAAAAAAAAAATCCTATATTTAAAATAAAATATATAAATATAAACTTCAGACTAAAACTTTACATTAACACAACTGTTTGTCCAATTTTGTAACCGGCAGCAGAACATTTTTATAATCAAGCAAAAAAATAAAATCATGAACTGATTCCAAAGAGGCAGAACTACAGAGGTAGACTATTTAATACCATTCTGTTATTCATTCAGAAACTTTGCATTTGCAAAAATGACAACCTGACCACGTGCCCCTAGCTGAGGCTGGCTCTTTATGCAGCTATTTTGCCTGCAGCAAAGAAGAGGCGCTCAGATGGTGTTGAGGTGCCTGAGATACATAAGTAGGGTTTTGCCAATATCGCCAAGGTGGGATATTTATCTTTGTTAGCTCCAGCAATGCAAGGGGCCTCTTAAAGTAAGCCTGGACTTCATTCCAACATAAAAATATCTTGAATATCTATATGCAACGGTAAATAACCAGCTATAAAAGGTTAGGGGGAAAATATCTAGTCCGCTCTTAAAATAACAGATATATACTTATAGGGGTTGAATTTGGTACATATTACAATTAATTAAAAGTATAAAAAAAAAACTAAAAAGTCAAAAGCGTTAAAGGGACATTCTAGTCCAAAATAAACTTTAATGATTCAGATAGGGCATGTCATTTTAAACAATTTCCCAATTTACTTTGATCACCAATTTTGCTTTGTTCTCTTAGTATTCTTAGTTGAAAGCTAAACCTAGGAGGTTCATATGCTAATTTCTAAGCCCTTGAAGGCCGCCTCTTCTCTCAGGGCATTTTGACAGTTTTTCATCACTAGAGGGTGTTAGTTCATGTGTGGCATATAGATAACACTGTGCTCACGCACGTGGAGCTCCAAGGAGCCAGCACTGATTGGCTAAAATGCAAGTTAGTCAAAAGAACTGAAATAAGGGGGCAGTTTGCAGAGGCTTAGATACAAGATAATCACAAATTAAAAAGTGTATTTATATAACTGTGTTGGTTATGCAAAACTAGGGAATGGGTAATAAAGGGATTATCTATATTTTAAAACAATAAAAATTCTGGTGTAGACTGCCCCTTTAATGACTATATATCAATAACAGGACAAAGCCTTACACAGTTATCTATACAGTACATATAATCAACAACAGCAAGCGATCAGCTAATAATTGTGCAAACAGGTAATAGTGAGATCAATTCAAACAACTCCCATCTATCTGGGGTTAGGTATAAATAACAATCTCGGCACTATATCATGCAAAGCATAGTCCCAAATCATCTGATTTAATATAAACCATCCAAACGATGACTGCTATTTTATTTCTGGGCTGCACTTAAGCCAGGAGTAGCTGTAAACGTATACTGTTCTGAAAAAGTGAAAAGTAAATGTCTGTAGACGTCCTTTAGGCTAAGGAGATAACCATAAAACACAACACCATGTGCACGAGCTCACTGCAACGAAACAGTAGGTTTTGTGCACAGAACAACTAATTGATTATGAGATTTGTTGACAACTATTTTCATAATCGATTATATAGATTAGTTGTTGCAGTTCTACGCCCTTGCATTTTAAAGTATTAGCACCCTTGCAGAGAGAAACACAAAATAGCCTGACTGGAGTTAGCCAAAATGCATGTTGACAAGCCACAGAAGAGCTTTTTGGAAAACCACAACTCCATGTTTACAGAAGGAAAAAAAGAAGCTTTTAAAGGAAAGAACACCATCCCTACTGTAAAACATGGAGGGGGTTCAGCGATGTTTTGGGGTTGCTTTGTTGCCCATGATACTGGGTGCCTAGAATCAGAGCAGGTGCACAATGAAATCAGAAGAGTATGAAGGCAAAATGTACTGCCCTGTGTCAGAAAGCTGTGTCTCAGTCGCAGGTCCTCCATTAGGATAATGACCTGAAATACCCAAGAACAAATTATACCCCTGCAATGATGTTAAACACAGAGTAGAAGATCCACTCTGGACCTGTAGTCATGATTCAGATAGCAGTGCTAGTTTCACGTCCAAGTCGTGCGACTAAAACTGCTGATTGGATCTGTAGTGACACACTCAATAAGGATAACACTAATCCAACTACAAATCTGGGAATTCTTTATTTGCAATAGTGTCTCTGTACCCCAAAAGGTAGAATTAACAGCAATTGAATTTCTTTAGGGAAACTGATAATGACGTTCAACCATTTAAACAAGAAGCATTTGATTTGTGCCTCGGTATTTACCGAATTATCCATCTGCTCCATGATAAACTGATTTTTAAGCTTGTGACTAAATTCTGCCAAATTAGGGGCCTTGATGGATTTCCAGTATTTCAAGATCAATAACCTGCCTGCCATTATTACAGTGTTTAGATGTGAGGCGTTTTTATGTAGGCCTTCTTTATGGCCATCTATGAGGAAAAAAAATTGCCAGCTATTTTATAATGTCACCCAGCTGGCAACATTTTTTGTGGAGAACAATTATTTATTTTTATATATAATAAAAGTAAACTGAAGCAGTTGTTTAAAATTATATGTTCTACCTGAATAAAAGTAAAATGTGGGGTTTCATGTCCCTTTAAAGCAAAGTCCTGTTTTATTAAACAAACTCCT